>NC_050572.1:16177533-16402533 GCF_013265735.2 Oncorhynchus mykiss
ACTGAGTATATAAAACATTAAGAACACATGATCTTTCCAATTCATAGAATGACCATGTGAATCAAGGTGAAAACTATGACCCCTTATTGATGTCACCTGTGAAATCCACTTCAAATCAGTGTGGATGTGAGGAGACAGGTTAAAGAAGGATTTTTAAGCCTTGGACCAATTGAGACATGGATTGTGTATGTGTGACATTCAGAGGGTGAATGGGCAAGACAAACAATGTAAGTGCCTTTGAATGGGGTATGGTAGTAGGTGCCAGGCACAGCGGTTTGTGTCAAGAACTGCAACGCTGTTGGGTTTTGCACACTCAGTTTCCCCGACTAATTGAGGATGTTCTGAGGGCCGGGGGGGGGGGGGGGGGGGGGGTGCATGTGTGTTAAGGTGCAGAGAATCAGAGCAGGTGGTCAGTCCAGTTCAAGTGTTCAGTAGTCTGATGGCTTGTAGATAGAAACGGTCTCTGAGCCTGTTGGTATCAGACTTAATGCTCTGATACCATCTGCCCGACGATAAGGGAGTGAAGAGCTCGTGGCTGTGGTGTGTGGGTTCCTTGATGATGCTGAGGGGCTTCCTCAAGCACCATTTTCAATAGATTTCCTGGATGGTTGGGAGCACAGTCCCAGTGATGTACTGGGCCGTTTTCACCACCCGCTGGAGCAGCCGGTCAGGACACTATCGATGGTGCAGTGGTAGTATTTGGAGGACCCGGAGTGGCATACAGAATTTCTTCAGCCGCCTTAGAATGTTGAGATGCTGCAGTCCCGTTGATGTGGATCGGGGCATGTTCCCACCTCCTGATCCTAAAGACAACAATCAACTCCTTCGCTTTGCTGATGTTGAGGGAGAAGTTGTTGTCCTGGCACAACAATGCTAGTTCACTTAACTCCTCCCTATAGGCTGACTCGTCATTGTTGGTTATCAGGCCTACAAACGTGGTGTCGTCAGCAAACTTGAAAATGGACAGGAGTACAGAGGGCTGAGAACACACCATTAGGGGGGGCGCTGTGTTAAGAGTCAGTGTCGAGGAGGTGTTGTTGCCCATCTTCACAGCCTTTGGTCTGCCTGTTTGGATGTCCAGGATCCAGTTGCAGAGGGTAGTGTCCAGACCCAGAGCTCTGACCTTGGTGTCGAGCTTGGAGAGAACAATAGTGTTATATGCTGAACTGTAGTCAATGAACAGCATTCTCACAGAGGTGCTCCTCTTGTCCAGATGTGTTCCAGCCCGAATGAATAGCAATGTAAATGGCATCCTCCGTGGATCTGTTGGAGCAGTAGGTCAGTGTGCCTGGCATGCTGGGTCCAGTGTGCCTGGCATGCTGGCCTTGATGTGGGCCATGACAGCCTCTCAAAGCACTTCCTGATGACCGGGCTGAGTGCGACGGGCCAATAGTCATTTGGGCATGTCACCTTGTTTTTTCTTGGGCACTGGGATGATGGTGGTCTCCTTGAAACAGGAGGGGACTACAGCCTGTAACAGGGACATGTTGAAGATGTCCAAGAAGACGCCCGCCAGATGATCAGCACACACTCTGAGGACGCAGTCAGGGATGCTATCTGGGCTGGTGGCTTTGTGAGTATGCACTCTTTTGAGAGTTTTCTTCATTTCAGCCTCGAAGAGCAAAAGCACCCGGTCGTTCGCAGCAGTGAGAGTTCCTGGATGGCTCGGTATGGAAGCGAGCATAGAATGTGTCAAGCTCGTCTGGGAGGGAGGCATCGCTGGGCACCGCACAGCTGGATTTGCTTTTGTAGTCTGTAATAGTCTGTAGTCCTTGCCACATGCGGCGTGAGTCTGAGTTGTCGAACATCAATTCAAGTTTGAGTCTGAATTCTCTTTTTGTGTCCCTAATGGTTTGTGGAGCTCGTACCTGCTTGCCTTGTACGCGTTGTGTGCCACCGAGTCACCGGGGTTCATTCTGCTGACATTGAATGCTGCAGTATCGCCTCTCAGCATGGTATCTCCATTCATCTAAAGTTTTTGGTTAGGGTATGTCCAGACTGTTATTCTGCCCTACAAAGCAAAAAGGCAGTAACTGCTCATAGCGTGGAACTGAGAAAAATTGCTTTTATTTACCTTGGTTTTACAGTAACTTTATGCAGTTACTGCTGACATGACCCCCATTTTCTCCAGAACACAATACAATAGAGGCAGGATACTAGTCCACATGGTTAAGCATGTATTTAACGTAGCAAAAATGACATTAACTCATTTTCGACCAAATAGGCAGTTACTGACTTTTTGCTTGGTACGGCAGTATTGTGGGTACAACATCGCCAACACGTTTCCTAATGAAGCCTGTGACTGACAATGTATATTCCTCAATGTTGATGGATGAGTCCTGGGTGGATGGATCTTTGAACATATTCCAATCAGGATTCTCAAAACAATCCTCCTCTGTCCAGCACCTCACTATTCTCTGTGTTGGTTTCTACCTCTTGAGTTGCTGCTTGTAGGCAGGGGAGGGGGGGGGGGGGGGTAGGAACAGAGAGACATGATCTGATTGGCTGAAGCGGAGGAGGGGATGACTTTGTACACGTCCCGGATGTCTGTATATACATAGTCCAGCACGTTGATTCCTCTCATGGGGAAAAATAGATGGTGATGATATTTTGGAAAAATGTGTGTTAAACGTGCTTGGTTAAAATCACCCGTGACAATAAAGACTGCTTCCAGTTGAGAGGATTCTTGCTGGCTAATGTTCTTGTACAGTTCCCTGAGTGCTGCCTTGATGTTTGCTTGTGGTGCTATGTACACAGTTGTGATAATAACACACGTGAATTCCCTCAGCATATAGTGGGGTCGGCATTTTATAATCAGGAACTCCAGGTCGGGTGAAAAGGCGCTCAAAATGTTTCAACTTCTGTTCATCAGGAATTGTTGATGAGGAAACATATGCCTCCCCCTACTCATATCAGATGCCGTCGTTCGATCCATACGGAAAATGGAAAATCCGTCTGGTTGAATAGCAGAGTCGAGTAAATCGTCCGTATGCCATCTCTGTAAAAACAAAGACAGCGTTCCCTGATGTCCTTCTGCGATTGAAGCCTTTCTTCTAAGTTCCCAAAGTTTATTTTCCAGTGGTTAGACATCAGGATATTAGGAAGGCCATGTTGCCTTTGGTCATCTCTGTCAGCGGCAACAGGTCAGCCCGCTGTACGGGGAACAAGGGAGCAAATATAATATCCCAGATCTGGGAGTCTGAAACTCGGTCTCCAGCTGTAAGGCCTGCTCTGCCTCTGTAATTTGTGCAAAGAAAACCAGGCTGAAAAATGACCCAAATAATTAAAAAAAATTATGTGTGTGTGTTTACGTGTCTGTGTGTGTATGTGTCTGTGTGTGTGTGTTTGTTCGTGTCTGCCTGTGTGCGTGCGTGTGTAGTGTTTAAGGGGGTTGCTAACTTCAGGAAGATCGGGTGAAAATTACACCCATGCACACATGTCCAGAGAAAACACAGAGTGGATCAAGCACTGGGAGGGAGTTAGCTACAGATCACTCTGAGACAAGCACATGGAGAGATCCTGCACCCAGAGAGAAGCACTGTCTCTGGGCAGGGGGTGGAGCCATGGAGGGGGCTTGGGAGGTCGTAAACAATGGGAACGTTTCATAGACCCAATCTCAGAGGCCTGGGGCGTAGGAGACATCAGCACATCAGCAGCCCAGACAGACAGACAGACGAGGCTGTAGAGCGATTATCTATATACAGCTACTGGCTTCTCAGTGTACACTGGCCTTTTACAAGTGACCAAAAGAGAATTAGTAGGACAACTTGTAAATGTGTGAAAAAGGCCATTCATAGACTTAACTTGGTTTTGAGAGGGAGGATTGTTACACTACACAGTGTCAAATAGCCTGTGATCATGCTTGAGAAACATTCATCTGTTTTTTTTATGGCATAGTTGTTTTATACTGAGTTGTTTTTCCATAAAATATTCATGCATTAGATAGGATGACATGAATGGGAAAACGTTTTTAAAAGGTTGTTTAAAAGGCCTGTGAATGCCTCAATCCCTACTGCCCTTTAATATCATAATATCAAGCACATTGATAAAAACTATAGTGATGATTATTAAAGTGCTGTATTCTATTTCTAGTTTAGTTTAGTGTCCACAATCAGTTTTACTTGATTTAATTACATGGAGGGCTAACCTCTTGGAACACAGTGATCTGTGTAGTGTGTGGTGTGCATACCAAATGGCACTCTATCCCTTATGTAGTGCACTACTTTTGACTGGGGCCCATAGAGCTTGGTCAAATGTAGTGCACTATATAGGGAATAGGGTACCATTTGGAACACAATGTACAATGTGTGGTGTTACTAGCAGCCACTTTTTAAAATGCTCATTATCCCGTATTGCAGATATCCACATAATGGTGGAGTGTAGACCGTTTTGCAGAGAGAGGTCAACACAAAGTTAAATCATTGCAAACTCTTTATGATCTCTTCAACAGTGTTGAAAGCCTTTGAAATGCTTGTACATTAGAACACAAGGGTTCATTTAGGGGGGCTTCAGTTAATTACAGTATAACATCAATTTAATACTATAGGCCCTGCAACCAAGTGGGAGCAATATAACATTTTCAACAGACACCACAAATACACACGTATTGAATCAGTATATTCAATTATACAAAATATTTTCATCTTAAAGTGTAGGAGATCATATCTTAATTCAAGAAAGAGATATCCTACAGTTCCCTTGCCAATGTACAAAACGACCACAGTTCTCTTACATTTGTACTATAGATCACAGAGTCAGAAATCATTGTGATCTTATGGATTAATCTCCAACTCAATACATTCCAGTTCCCCCTTTGCGTGTGTTGAGATCAGAGCTCCGTCCGCCACATCACAACACCCCCGCAATCCCAGACTGCCCCTCTCTGATCAAAGGTACAGCGTGTTTGTTCATACAGCCTGTTACTATGATAAAGGGGGTCCCTGTTACAATTAGGCTTTTTGCTTTTTTCCCCTCCAGATGTAATGGTCGCTGGTCAGACGCTGCCGGACAAAAGAGCTGCTGGCTCTGACCTCAGTTTAACTCTAATGATGGCGTCTTGACCGCTGGCATTCTTCTCTAAGTGATGAGTTCCAAATCAAATCAAATCAAATCAAATGTTATTGGTCACATACACATATTTAGCAGATGTTATTGTGGGTGCAGTGAAATGCTTGTGTTCCTAACTCCAACAGTGCAGTAGTATCTAACACTTGACAACAATACACACAAATCACAAAGTAAAAGAATGGAATTAAGAAATGTATAAATATTACACTATATATACAAAAGTATGTGGACACCCCTTCAAACGACTGCATTCGGCTATTTCAGCCACACCGTTGCTGACAGGTGTATAAAATCGAGCACACAGCCATGTAAATAGACTAACATTGGCAGTGGAATGGCCTTACTGAAGAGCTCAGTGACTTTCAATGTGGCACCGTCATAGGATGCCACCTTTCCAACAAGTCAGTTTGTCAAATTTCTGCCCTGCTAGAGCTGCCCAGGTCAACTGTAAGTGCTGTTATTGTGAAGTGGAAACTTCTAGGAGCAACAACGGCTCAGCCACCAAGTGGTAGGCCACACAAGCTCACAGAACAGTACCGCCGAGTGCTGAAGCATGTTACGCGTAAAAATCATCTCTCTTCGGTTGCAACACTCATTACCGAGTTCCAAACTGCCTCTGGAAGCAATGTCAGCACCTGAACTGTTCGTCGGGAGCTTCATGAAATGGGTTTCCATGGCCGAGCAGCCACACACAAGGCTAAGATTACCATGCACAATGCCAAAAATCAGCAGGAGTGGTGTAAAACTTGCTGCCATTGGTCTCTGGAGCGGTGGAAACGCCTTCAGTGACAAATTAGGCTTCATCTGGCAGTCCAACGGACAAATGTGGGTTTGGTGGAGGCCAGGAGAAAGCTCCAGTGCATAATGCCAACTGCAAAGTTTGGTGGAGGAGAAATAATGGTCTTTCATGGTTTGGGCTAGACCCCTTAGAACCAGTGAGGGGAAATCTTAACGCTACAGCATACAATGACATTATTTTTTTTTAATAAAGATTTTTTTACCCTTTTTTTTCTCCAATTTCGTGGTATCCAATTGGTAGTTACAGTCTTGTCTCATCGCTGCCACTCCCATACAGACTCGGGAGAGGCGAAGGTCAAGAGCCATGCGTCCTCCGAAACACAACCCGCACTGCTTCTTGACACAATGCCCGCTTAACTAGCCACACCAATGTGTCAGAGGAAACATAGTACACCTGGAGACTGTGTCAGCCTGCATGCGCCCCGCCCACCTCAGGAGTCGCTGGGAAGCAATGGGACAAGGACATCCCTGCTGGACAAACCCTCCATTAACCCGGGCGACGCTGGGCCAATTGGGTCGCCCAGTTGCGGCCGGCTGTGACAGAGCCTGGACTTGAACCACCAGTAGCACAGCTAGCACTGTGATGCAGTGCATTAGACCACTGCGCCACTCGGGAGGCCTATACAATGACATTCTAGACGATTCTGTACTTCCAACTTTGTGGCAACAGTTTGGGGAAGGCCCTTTCCTGTTTCAGCATGACAATGCCCCGTTCACAAAGCAAGGTCCATGCTGAAATGATTTGTTGAGATCGGTGTGGAAGAACTTGACTGGTCTGCAGAGAGGCCTGACCTTAACCCCATCGAACACCTTTGGGACGAATTGGAACGTTGACTGCGAGCCAGGTCTAATCGCCCAACATCAGTGCCCGACCTCACTAACGCTCTTGTGGCTGAGTGGAAGCAAGTCCCCGCAGCAATGTTCCAACATCTAGTGGAAAGTCTTCAGAAGAGTGGATGCTGTTATAGTAGCAAAGGGGGGGCAACACCATTTAAATCGTATTATTTTGGAATGAGATGTTAGACAAGCAGGTGTCCACATACTTTTGGTCAAGAAGTGTATGTATCTTTGAGGAATGTTGACTAAGGGAGCATTTATGTTGAAGGATGTTACAGCAGTTAGTTGATGTGACCCCAACTACCACTACCACTCCACTGACTGACTACAGCCCTACATGATTGCTGTGTGCATGGGAACATACAGTAGGGATCATACCCAGCCCCCCCCCCCCCCCCCCCCCCCCCCCCCCCCCCCCCCCTCTCCTCCCCAGTCACCCCCCTCCCCTCTCCTCTTCCTGCTATCTGCAGGGCCAATCTACAGCCCTGCTATTATGATTCCTGTACTCAGTGTATTCCAGGCCGATTTAAAACATCAACACCATCAATCACCCAGGCAGAGGGGCCGAGCAGCTGGCTGAACCTCTGCTGTCTATCTGCAAGGCCTATTTGTCTTCCGGGGCACATCTGATTTGCATGCTTACCCTTTTCCCCTCTGTCTCACCCCTTTCCCCTCTGTCTCACCCCTTTCCCCTCTGTCTCACCCCTTTCCCCTCTGTCTCATCCCTTTCCCCTCTGTCTCATCGCTTTCCCCTCTGTCTCGCCCCTTTCCCCTCTGTCTCACCCCTATTCCCCTCTGTCTCATCCCTTTCCCCTCTGTCTCACCCCTTTCCCCTCTGTCTCACCACCTTCCCCTCTGTCTCACCCCTTCCCCTCTGTCTCACCCCTTTCCCCTCTGTCTCACCCCTATTCCCCTCTGTCTCACCCCTTTCCCCTCTGTCTCACCCCTTTCCCCTCTGTCTCACCCCTTTCCCCTCTGTCTCATCCCTTTCCCCTCTGTCTCGTCCCTTTCCCCTCTGTCTCGCCCCTTTCCCCTCTGTCTCACCCCTATTCCCCTCTGTCTCATCCCTTTCCCCTCTGTCTCACCCCTTTCCCCTCTGTCTCACCACCTTCCCCTCTGTCTCACCCCTTCCCCTCTGTCTCACCCCTTTCCCCTCTGTCTCACCCCTATTCCCCTCTGTCTCATCCCTTTCCCCTCTGTCTCACCCCTTTCCCCTCTGTCTCATCCCTTTCCCCTCTGTCTCATCCCTTTCCCCTCTGTCTCACCCCTTTCCCCTCTGTCTCACCCCTTTCCCCTCTGTCTCACCCCTTTCCCCTCTGTCTCACCCCTTTCCCCTCTGTCTCATCCCTTTCCCCTCTGTCTCATCCCTTTACCCTCTGTCTCATCCCTTTACCCTCTGTCTCATCCCTTTCCCCTCTGTCTCATCCCTTTCCCCTTTGTCTCACCCCTTTCCCCTCTGTCTCACCCCTTTCCCCTTTGTCTCACCCCTTTCCCCTCTGTCTCACCCCTTTCCCCTTTGTCTCACCCCTTTCCCCTCTGTCTCACCCCTTTCCCCTCTGTCTCACCCCTTTCCCCTCTGTCTCATCCCTTTACCCTCTGTCTCACCCCTTTCCCCTCTGTCTCATCCCTTTCCCCTCTGTCTCATCCCTTTACCCTCTGTCTCATCCCTTTCCCCTCTGTCTCACCCCTTCACTACTACCCATTTCCCTTCCCTCTACTACCCCTTTCCCTTCCCTCTACTACCCCAGTAATGTTCGTAGTACTGTCCCTACGGAAGGAGATGATTGTATGGACACACTTAACAAAACATAGACTGCTGCTTTCTCTTGGGGCTCTCTGTCTAAGCTGAGAGAAAGAGGTGCTACTCTCTTTTTCTTCCCCGGTGGCCTCTCTGCACTTTTGCTGACTGTGTGCTTGTATCCAGGACGTTGATAATAGTTATCTTTTCCTTTTTTTGTTTGCTGTTGTAGGTTATTATACCAAAAAATGCAAATGTTGCCTACAAATGAACAAACAAATAAACACTTAACAGAGAAACTATGAGTCATAGCTCTATAAAATGTTGTCTAAGACGGTTACCACGCTCTCATAAACAACAGAAATATTTGAGTTTCTGTATGCTCCAGGAAAAAAAGTTAGCCTATTTCTCCTTTTGGACCACATACACTCTAATTCTAGAGTAGAATGGAGTTAATATGTCAATAAAAACACTGGACACGGTCAATAAAGAGGTAAGTCTGTCATAAACTGACAACACAAGAGCATTAGCTGTATCTACTAAATGTCATGTCACCAATTCTGTCTAGCACACAAACGTGAAGTATCATGACTGTTACTGCAAGCTTAGAAAGTGTATTCACCCAGAACTACCTTTTCAAGATCACTGCACAATGCAACATCACTGCACAATGCAATATCACTGCACAGTGCAATATCACGGCACAGTGCAATATCACGGCACAGTGCAATATCACTGCACAGTGCAGCTGACAGAACTGCAAGGAGAGGAACTGAAGCTAACAAACCCCACCAATGTCAGAATGTCTGATGCCATGGAGGGATGTGTCATCAATTTCCTCCTTGACCCTCATGTATGCCCTGAGAACATCCCAAATGGCACCCTTTTCCCTATATAGTGCACTACTTTTGTCCAGGGCCCAAATGGTAGTAGTGCACTATATAGGGAATAGGGTGCCATTTTGGACGCAACCTTGGTGTTCTACAGACCTTCCTCTTCGTCCCTCTACAGCCGGCTGAGAGGAGCCTGACCTCGGGGCAGAAAGAAGGACGTATTTGTATAAACACGCCAAACAAAAGTCTGTGCATTTCCCTCTGCCTTCAGCTCTGCCTTGGAAACAAGTGCAGCACAGTGCTGGGAGTGTGTCTGTTGGACCAGACTGGTCACGCGATCTCCTCCAAGCCCCAACAGACACTATCCCAGCTCCCCAGACAGCCAGCTGCAGAACTGCCTGGGACATGCAGACAGAGAGGGTCACCATCATTAGGCCAATGAGGGAATAAGTGGACGTACTGCCTTGTGTGTGTGTGTGTGTGTGTGTGTGTGTGTGTGTGTGTGTGTGTGTGTGTGTGTGTGTGTGTGTGTGTGTGTGTGTGTGTTTGATAAGGGCTTGGACACTTGAGGGTATGCCACAACTAGCACCTACCAACTAGCACCCGGCAACCCCCCTACTCTTTTCCAGTGTGGTCAGATAACTGTAGGTTCATTTGTAGTACTCCTTCTAGAAAATGTATTAAATCACCACTCACTCATCCTCAACAATGACTTCGCAGGTAGTATTTTGTATATTGAGTTAAAAAGACGGCTTTCAACTGAGACAGAGATGATTAAATATGCCTAAACATGCCTACATCACACAATAACAGAATTGGTGCTTTAATATTTTTAATGAAAATGTATTTAGCTGTTAACCAGAACAGTTTACACAACTTGGACCACTTGGTCTCACACAACTTTATTTGCCTGTAAATAATTTTACAACATCACATTCAAAAAGTACAATTTTGGATTACAAACTATTTATTATAAACTGGGTGTTTTGAGCCCTGAATGCTGATTGGCTGAAAGCCGCTGTATATCAGACCGTATACCACTGGTATGACAAAACAATTATTTTTACCCTTCTAATTATGTTGGTAACCAGTTTATAATAGCACTACGGCACCTTGGGGGTTTGTGGTATATGGCCAATATACAAATCAAATTGTATTTGTCACATGCGCCAAATACAAGCCCTTAACCAACACTGCTTTAAGAAGTTTTAAGGAAAAAAAAGTGTGTTAAGTAAAAAATAGAAAATAAAAGTAACAAATAATGAAACAGCAGCAGTAAATAACAATAGTGAGGCTCTATACAGGGGGTACCGGTACAGAGTCAATGTGGAGGCTATATACACGGGGTACCGGTACAGAGTCAATGTGGAGGCTATATACACGGGGTACCGGTACAGAGTCAATGTGGAGGCTATATACAGGGGGTACCGGTACAGAGTCAATGTGGAGGCTATATACAGGGGGTACCGATACAGAGTCAATGTGGAGGCTATATACAGGGGGTACCGGTACAGAGTCAATGTGGAGGCTATATACAGGGGGTACCGGTACAGAGTCAATGTGGAGGCTATATACAGGGGGTACCGGTACAGAGTCAATGTGGAGGCTATATACAGGGGGTACCGGTACAGAGTCAATGCGGAGACTATATACAGGGGGTACCGGTACAGAGTCAATGCGGAGGCTATATACAGGGGGTACCGGTACAGAGTCAATGTGCGGGGGCACCGGTTAGTTGAGGTAATGTCCTCCATTCTTCGGGTGAGTGATTCTGTAACGAGTTCTGTGTGTTGCTGGACCAGGATGTCCTGCTCCCAGGCAGACTAAATAACTTTTTTGCCCGCTTTGAGGACAATACTGTGCCACTGATACGGCCTGCAACGAAAACATGCGGCCTCTCCTTCACTGCAGCCGAGGTGAGTAAGACATTTAAACGTGTTAACCCTCGCAAGGCTGCAGGCCCAGACGGCATCCCCAGCCGCGCCCTCAGAGCATGCGCAGAACAGCTGGCCGGTGTGTTTACGGACATATTCAATCAATCCCTATACCAGTCTGCTGTTCCCACATGCTTCAAGAGGGCCACCATTGTTCCTGTTCCCAAGAAAGCTAAGGTAACTGAGCTAAACGACTACCGCCCCGTAGCACTCACTTCCGTCATCATAAAGTGCTTTGAGAGACTAGTCAAGGACCATATCACCTCCACCCTACCTGACACCCTAGACCCACTCCAATTTGCTTACCGCCCAAATAGGTCCACAGACGATGCAATCTCAACCACACTGCACACTGCCCTAACCCATCTGGACAAGAGGAATACCTATGTGAGAATGCTGTTCATCGACTACAGCTCGGCATTCAACACCATAGTACCCTCCAAGCTCGTCATCAAGCTCGAGACCCTGGGTCTCGACCCCGCCCTGTGCAACTGGGTACTGGACTTCCTGACGGGCCGCCCCCAGGTGGTGAGGGTAGGCAACGACATCTCCTCCCCGCTGATCCTCAACACTGGAGCCCCACAAGGGTGCGTTCTGAGCCCTCTCCTGTACTCCCTGTTCACCCACGACTGCGTGGCCACGCACGCCTCCAACTCAATCATCAAATTTGCGGACGACACAACAGTGGTAGGCTTGATTACCAACAACGACGAGACGGCCTACAGGGAGGAGGTGAGGGCCCTCGGAGTGTGGTGTCAGGAAAATAACCTCACACTCAACGTCAACAAAACTAAGGAGATGATTGTGGACTTCAGGAAACAGCAGAGGGAACACCCCCCTATCCACATCGATGGAACAGTAGTGGAGAGGGTAGCAAGTTTTAAGTTCCTCGGCATACACATCACAGACAAACTGAATTGGTCCACTCACACAGACAGCAGCAGCTGAAGCAGCGCAGCAGCACCTCTTCAACCTCAGGAGGCTGAAGAAATTCGGCTTGTCACCAAAAGCACTCACAAACTTCTACAGATGCACAATCGAGAGCATCCTGGCGGGCTGTATCACCGCCTGGTACGGCAACTGCTCCGCCCTCAACCGTAAGGCTCTCCAGAGGGTAGTGAGGTCTGCACAACGCATCACCGGGGGCAAACTACCTGCCCTCCAGGACACCTACACCACCCGATGTCACAGGAAGGCCATAAAGATCATCAAGGACATCAACCACCCGAGCCACTGCCTGTTCACCCCGCTATCATCCAGAAGGTGAGGTCAGTACAGGTGCATCAAAGCTGGGACCGAGAGACTGAAAAACAGCTTCTATCTCAAGGCCATCAGACTGTTAAACAGCCACCACTAACATTGAGTGGCTGCTGCCAACACACTGACACTGACTCAACTACAGCCACTTTAATAATGGGAATTGATGGGAAATTATGTAAATATATCACTAGCCACTTTAAACAATGCTACCTTATATAATGTTACTTACCCTACATTACTCATCTCATATGCATACGTATATACTGTACTCTATATCATCGACTGTATCCTTATGTAATACATGTATCACTAGCCATTTTAACTATGCCACTTTGTTTACATACTCATCTCATATGTATATACTGTACTCGATACCATCTACTGTATCTTGCCTATGCTGCTCTGTACCATCACTCATTCATATATCCTTATGTACATATTCTTTATCCCCTTACACTGTGTACAAGACAGTAGTTTTGGAATTGTTAGTTAGATTACTTGTTATTACTGCATTGTCGGAACTAGAAGCACAAGCATTTCGCTACACTCGCATTAACATCTGCTAACCATGTGTATGTGACAAATAAAATTTGATTTGATTTGATTTGAATACAGCAATATTCTATGAAAAGAAAAACAGCTGCTAGGCTGAAAATAATGAGCCCAATAACAGAAATAAATACATGGAAAAGGGAAATACCTAGTCAGTTGCCTTCAACTGAAATGTATCTTCCACATTTAACCCAACCCCTCTGAATCAGAGTGGTGCGGGGAGCTACCTTACTCAACATCTACGTCTTGGGCACGGGGAGCAGTGGGGGGCAGAACCTTGCCTTGCTCAGGGCAGAACAACAGATTTTTACCTTGTCAGCTCGGGGATTCAATCCTGCAACCTTTCGGTTACTGGCCCAACGCTGTCACCACTAGGCTACCTGCTGCCCTGCATCGTCATGACTTTCGCAACGTCACCGGTTTCTAGCTACTGCCGATCCATTTTTCATTTTCCATTTGTTTTGTCTTTGTTTCACACACCTGTTGTCAATCCCACAATCACTTGTTCATTATTTAACACTGTTCCCCACATGGTTTTTGTGAGTGATTGTTTATTGTAATTTTCAGTCTGTCTGTGTGTGCTCAAGATGTTACTTTGTATATTTGTATTTTTTGAGGAAAGCACTTTTTTACTCGTATCTGCTGTCCTGCGCCTGACTCTCTCACCAGCAACATACAGGACTCGTTACAGAATCACTCACCCGAAGAATGGAGTCAGCAGGAGCAGACGCCCTCCCTGTTCCAGTGAAGGAGCACATTCAGCAGCACGCAACCATGTTGCAACATCTTGGCACTGCTATGGATCGCGTGCTGCAGACTATGGATCGTTTGGAGAGAGGAGGAGGTTTTTCAGCGCCTCCACCAGCTCCACTACAACAGGTTCCACTGACCACCCCTCTTTCCCCTGGTCCCAGCGGGATTCGACTCGCACTCCCGAGGGAGTATGATGGGATGGCTGCCGGATGCCAGGGTTTTCTACTACAGTTGGAGCTCTACCTAGCGACCGTCTACCCGCCTCCTTCGGGGCATGAGAGTGTGTCTCGTCTCCTGCCTCTCAGGCAAAGCCCTGGAGTGGGCCAACGCCGTATGGTGTGAGGGAGATGTGGCGTTGGATCATTACGCAGAGTTCACCCGCCGTTTTCGGGCAATATTCGACCACCCACCTGAGGGTCGAGCGGCGGGTGAACGTCTGTTCCACCATAGGCAGGGGACGAGGAGCGCGCAGGATTTCGCCTTGGACTTCCAGACCGGGGACTTGTCAGTTCCATCTCCCAGCACTTCCGCTCCAACGCCCATGTAGCTAGGGGGTGCTGCACTTAGGGCGACCGGAGGAGGGGCCATTCCCTGCACCAACTGTGGCCGCAGAGGGCGCACTGCTGGTCGGCGCAGGAGGGGTCCCCCAGGGAGTCGAGGCAGCAGGCAGGGCACTATTGTGTCACCCCAGGTGAGTCGGCAGCTGGGAATTTTTTTGATCGTTCGTTTGCTAATAGTTTAGGAATTCCCCTTGTTCCTGTGGGTATGACTTTCCCTGTCCTAGATAGTCGACCATTAGGGTCAGGGCTGATTAGGGAGGCCACCGCTCCACTTGATATGGTTACACAGAAGGGTCATGAGGAGAGAATAAGTCTCTTCCTTATTGATTCTCCTGCGTTCCTGTGGTGCTGGGCTTACGCTGGTTGGCCTGTCATGACCCCACTATTTCGTGGCATCAGAGGGCTCTCAAGGGGTGGTCACGAGAGTGCTCAGTGAGCTGTGTGGGGGTTTCCATCGGTGCGACTATGGTGGAAAGTCCAGACCAGGTCTCCACCGTGCACATCTCCTCAGAATATGCCGATTTGGCTCTCGCCTTCTGTAAGAAGAGGGTGACTAAATTACCACCTCATCGACAGGGCGATAAATCTCCTGGCAGATGTTGCACTTCCCAGGAGTCACGTGTATCCTCTGTCATAGGAGGAGACGGTGGCTACGGAAACATATGTCTCTGAATCCCTGGGGCAGGGATACATTCGGCCTTCCGCTTCACCTGCCTCCTCTAGTTTATTTTTTGTGAAGAAGAAGGATGGGGGTCTGCGCCCGTATATTGACTATTGAGGTATAAATCAGATCACTGTGAGGTATCGATACCCGCTGCCTCTCATCGCCAGTGCGATCGAGTCAATGCGCGCTTCTTCACAAAGTTGGATCTCAAGGTAATTGGCCGACTCCCACCACGGTAAAGGAAGTGCAGCGGTTTCTGGGGTTTGCCAACTACTACCGGCGGTTTATCCAGGGGTTTGGTCAGGTAGCAGCTCCCATTACTTCACTGCATTACCTCACTGCTGAAGGGAGGACCGTCCAAGGCTGGGATAGGATCTGTGCTCTCTCAGCGCTCGGGCACGCCACCAAAAGCTTCGCCCGTGCCTTCTTTTCGAAGAAGCTCAGCCCGGCGGAGCGAAACTATAATGTGGGGGACCGGAAGCTGTTGGCTGTTGTCAAGGCTCTGAAGGCGTGGATACATTGGCTTGAGGGGGCTAAACACCCTTTTCTCATCTGGACTGACCACCGCAATCTGGAGTACATCCGGGCGGCGAGGAGACTGAACCCGCGCCAGGCAAGGTGGGCTATGTTCTTTACCCGTTTTGTTTTCACCCTCTCCTACAGACCAGGTTCCCAGAACGCTAAGGCAGACGCACTGTCCCGGATGTATGACACAGAGGAGCGGTCTATGGATCACACTCCCATACTTCCGGCTTCTTGCCTGGTGGCACCGGTGGTGTCGGAGCTGGACGCGGACATCGAGCGGGGGTTACGCACAGATCCCACTCCTCCCCAGTGTCCAGCTGGGTGCGCCTGTATGTTCCGTCTACTGTCCGCGACCGTTTGATCTTTTGGGCCCATACGTCACCCTCCTCTGGTCATCCTGGCATCGGGCGGATGGTGCGAAGTCCTGGTGACCCACCTTGGCCAAGAACGTGAGGGTTTATGTTTCGTCCTGCTCGGTGTGCTCCCAGTGCAAGGCTCCCAGGCACCTGCCCAGAGGGAAATTACAGCCCCTACCTGTTCCACAACAGCCGTGGTCGCACCTGTCGGTGGACTTCCTGACCAATCTTCCTCCCTCACAGGGCAACACCAAAATCCTGGTCGTTGTGGATCGGTTTTCTAAGTCCTGCCGTCTCCTCCCTTTGCCCGGTCTCCCTACGGAGGCCCTGTTCACTCATGGCTTCCGGCACTACGGGGTGCCTGAGGTCTCTGATCGAGGTCCCCAGTTCACGTCCAGGGTCTGGAGAGCGTTCATGGAACGTCTGGGGGTCTCGGTCAGCCTCACCTCAGGTTTTCACCCTGAGAGTAACGGGCAGGTGGAGAGAGTCAACCAGGATGTGGGTAGGTTTCTGCGGTCTTATTGCCAGGACCGACCGGGGGAGTGGGCGGTGTTCATCCCCTGGGCAGAGATGGTCCAAAACTCACTCCGCCACTCCTCCGCTAACCTCTCTCCTTTCCAGTGCGTACTGGGGTATCAGCCGGATCTAGGACCGTGATATAAGAGCCAGATCGAAGCTCCTGCGGTGGACGAATGGTTCAAGCGCTCAGAGGAGACCTGGGACGCTGCCCATGTGCACCTACAACGAGCCGTGAGGCTGAAAAAATAGGGTGCTGACCGCCACCGCAGCGAGGCCCCGGTGTTCGCACCGGGGGACCGGGTCTGTCACTCGACCCGAAACCTGTCCCTCCTCCTGCCCTGCCGGAAGCTGTGTCCGCGGTTTGTGGGGCCAATTAAAGTTTACAGCTTCCCCCAGATTATCGTATTAACCCCTCGTTCCATGTGTCTCTCCTCAGGCCGGTGGTGGCTGGCCCACTCCAGGAAGCTGAGGTGCGGGAGGTTCCTCCGCCCCCTCTGGACATCGAGGGTGCCCCTGCGTATGCTGTTCGAGCCATACTGGACTTGAGGCGTCGGACGAGGGGTCTTCAGTACCTCGTGGAGTGGGAGGGGTACGGTCGGGAGGAGAGATGCTGGGTGCCGGTGGAGGACGTTCTGGACCCTTCGTTGCTGTGGGATTTCCACCGTCTCCATCCGGATCGCCCTGCGCCTCATCCTCTGTATGGTGCATAAACTATAAAGAAAACAACAACCCACAAAACACAGGTGGGAAAAAGACTGCCTAAATATGATTCCCAATCAGAGACAACGATAGACAGCTGTCCCTGATTGAGAACCATACCCGGCCAAAACATAGAAATAAAGAAACTAGAATGCCCACCCTAGTCACACCCTGGTCTAACCAAAATAGAGAATAAAAGCCTCTCTATGGCCAGGGCGTGACAGTACCCCCACCTACTTTGGCGGCGGCTCCGGTGCGGGACGCAGACCCCGCTCCACCTCTGGCTCCCCCCACTTTAGTGGCGCCTCTGGACTGGGGACGCCCCGGACTGGGGACCCTCGCTACAGGCCCCGAACTGGGGACCCTCGCTGCAGGCAACGGACTGGGGACCCTCGTTGCAGGCCCTGGACTGGGGACCGTCGCTGGAGGCCCCGGACTGGGGACCGTCGCTGGAGGCTCCGGACTGGGGACCGTCGCTGGAGGCTTCGGACTGGAGATCGTCGCTGCAGGCTCCGGACTGGGGACTGTTGCTGGAGGCTCCGGACCGCGGATCAATGCTGGAGGCTTCGTGCCATGGATCCTCACTGCAGGCTCCAGGCCATGGATCATCACTGGAGGCTCGTGCCATGAATCATCACTGGAGGCTTTGTGCCATGGATCATCACTGGAGGCTTTGTGCCATGGATCATCACTGCAGGCTTCGTGCCATGGATCATCACTGGAGGCTTCGTGCCATGGATCATCACCGGAGGCTTCGTGTCATGGATCATCACTGGAGGCTTCGTGCCATGGATCATCACTGGAGTGAGGAGATGTATAGGCAGCCTGGTGCGTGGAGCTGCCACAGGGCTTACCAGGCTGGGGAGACAGACAGGAGGCCTGGTTCTGGGAGCAGGCACAGGACTCACCAGGCTGGGGAGACATGCTGGAGGCTTGGTTCTTGGAGCAGGCACCGGATACACTGGGCGGTGGAGGCGCACTGGAGGTCTCGAGTGTATAACCGGCACAACCCGTCCTGGCTGGATGGTTACTTTCGCCTGGCAAATGCGGGGCGCTGGCATAGGACGCACTGGGCTGTGCAGACGCACCAGGATATCCTGGGCCGAAGAGACGCACTGTAGGCCAGGCGCGCTGAGCCTGCACCATCCGTCCTGGCTGGATACCTACTCTAGCCCGTCCAATGCGGCGGTAAGCATGAAGAGTTGGCTCAGGTCTGAACCCTGACTCTGCCACACTCCCCGTGTGCCCCCTCCAAAAATGATTTGGAGCTGCCTCTCGTGCTTACCTTGTTGCCGTGACTCCTGGTATCGCTACCGTTCCTCCCTTGATGTTTCCGCCTGTTTCCATGGCAGGGTCTTGTCCTGCCATAACCTCCTCCCATGTCCATGAGGTCCTCCATTCCCTCTTCTCCCGGGCCCAGGATCCCCGCTCCTCCTGGCCATGATTCATGATTCTTTATTAACCAAAACACTTGAACAAAATAACAAAGTGGAAAAACCGAAACAGTTCTGTAAGATGCATAAACTATACAGAAAACAACTACCCACAAAACACAGGTGGGAAAAAGACTGCCTAAGTATGATTCCCAATCAGAGAGAACGATAGATAGCTGTCCCTGATTGAGAACCATACCTAGCCAAAACATAGAAATAAAGAAACTAGAATGCCCACCCTATTCACACCCTGGCCTAACCAAAATAGAGAATAAAAGCCTCTCTATGGCCAGGGCGTGACAGTGAGTGATTGTTTATTATAATTTTTGGTCTGTCTGTGTGTGCTCAAGATGTTATTTTGTATATTTGTATTTTTTGAGGAAAGCACGTTTTTTTTACTCGTATCTGCTGTCCTGCGCCTGACTCTCTCACCAGCAACATACAGGACTCGTTACATGCATTCTGCTCAGCTGTTTCAATTAACACAGGCAAGCATTTCATAGGTCTATTAAGGTATAATAAAATATTAAAATGCTCAAAATAGAATGTGCTCCTTTTGGATAATATGATTGATATCTTATTTTCTAAATCAGATTTTGCCCTATTCAATCTACTTCCCATAAAATACACAAACACTTTGAATGTCTATCTTCCAGAGCTTAATAACCCTATTGTGTATTTGCAAGCATTCAATTATAGAACAAGGGGTGCTGGTGGGAGAGGGGGGAGTATAATTATAACCAGCACAAAATGGACCCTTGGGATTCTTCTTTCTTTGAAAAATCTTAATGGCAAATCATCACTTTACCTTTCACCTCCTAGTGTTTCATCTGTAGTCTACACAGAGTGCTCAGGCCTGCCTAAACGCTTGTCATTGGCTGAGCCATTTAAGCTTTGCCTTTGGCCATACTCTCGAAAATTATTGTTGGTTTCTTGCCCTGGACTTCCATACACATAAGTGGGTACTCCTCCTTTGTGATCAATTTGAGAACCCAGACAGAGCTGTGTCCACAGTTTAGGTCTATGTGGGCTGTAGTGGGTTCTGCAGCAGTGGACGGGTTTGTTCAGTGTTACTAACGGCTGTGCACACAATCTGGCCAACACGATAAATCATACACATCTTAACTCTTTCCACTCTCCCTGGGTTGCAGTGTGAGAGCGAACCATCATTCTCACTGTTATAAAGACACATTTAAAGCTGAAGGCCTATGTTGCAGGTCAGAAAATCAATCTGAAAGCTCATTCAATCCACCCCACTTTCTTAATTGAGGTAGTTTATGCAAAAATGACTCTTTTTGTCTGCTTGAGAATTCTGAAATTGATTGTAAACACACATGGTGCATTCAGGTTCAAAAACTCAATGAAGGAGAAGAAACAATTATTGAACAGTAATGACTTTGCTGCGCTGGGGGAAGCCCCTTCCGTGCATGCCTACTCTTGCATACTTCCTCTCCTTTTTATAATTAACCACCTCAGTGCAAATAACTTGTGAGGTGAATCCAAATTTTATATGGTAAACTTTACATATTGTTGCAAGATAGAAACATAGAGGAAACTGACTACTTGTGTTCATTTGATTCCTGCAGACTGCCTTTAAAACCTCTACAGGATCGGTGGGTCCCCCGCGGGACAGTTGAGCTAGCGTAGGCTAATGTGATTAGCATGAGGTTGTAAGTAACAAGAACATTTCCCAGGACATAGACATATCTGACATTGCAGAAAGCTTAAATTCTTGTTAATCTAACTGCACTGTCCAATTTACAGTAGCTATTATAGTGAAAGAATGCAATGCTATTGTTTGAGGAGAGTGCACAGTTAGGAACTTGAAAATGTATGAATAAACCATTAGGCACATTTGGACGGTCTTGATACAAAATTTACAACATGTGTATTCATGTGATTTTTGAGTGACAAATAATTACAACATCTTTTGGGAATTTTTTTAAATAAATAAAAAAACACTAGTTGATCTGGACATTTCTGATTGAATAATAGAAAATGTATCTTGTGCATTCCACTATTACAACTTTCAAGAGTAAGTTTAAAGCCGGACTGAGTTCCCCCCCTGGCAACCATTGCTCTAGAGGGTCGGGGACAAAGACACATTGGTGGCATGGAGAGGTGTGGGGGATGGCAGTTGTTGGTTTTGATAAAATACTAATAATTACAACTCTGTAAATAACCCAGCCAAGCTGTGAAAACACAGGAGCACTGACCTCTTTAGAGATGAGAAATGAGAGGAACGGAGAGGAGCGGAGAGGAGAGGAGAGAAGAGGAGAAACAAGACTAAAATGTGACCAATGGGATCTGGACACTGGGGCAACTCCGAACCCAGGTGACCACCATCAGTCCCTGCACCCTCGGCCGTCTCGCCGCCTAGTGGGACTAATTACTTAATAAGTAGCTGTTAGAGGTTTCCTGGACATAGTCCAGACCCTACAGAGGCCCTCAGAGCTGCTGCAGACCCCCAGGAACACAAGGAGAGCTTCATTTATCAATCAGACCAATCAGGAGGCCACTTCCTTGGTTAGGGACGAATCGGAAAGCCACATGTTGGGGATTACATGTCGGAATTCCACAATGATGTAAAACCACCTGAATAAAATTAACAGTAGAGTTATTGATTAGATTAAAATAATTGATACATTTGATGCTTGATTCATAAAAGATACAGTAAAAAAAATTGCACAATTCACACCTTGGTTACAATCGAGCGAGATAATATATGCTTGAAATGTCTGAAATGTATGTATTTAACATGACATCATATTAAAGTGGATGGTTGAAGAATGGATGGTTAAATGACATCACACAGTAGGGCTATGTGATGCACAGCTTGGTGTGTGACTGCTTTCACGCTGATGATGGGAAGTCAACGTAGCTAAAAGACAAGCGATGCGTCCCAAATGGCAAACTTTTTCACATAGTTCATTACTCTGTGTGTCCTAGTATTGCACTACAGATATCGGATCTTAATTTGATCAACCTGTTGTAATTTCCACGTTAAATGTCTGAATTGATTTGCCCTAACTAAAAAGGCCCATTTATTATAATCCACAATTTCACATTTCCTGTTGCTGCAGGATTATTTTCCTCCTGGCAGAAACTGGTCAAATTAAGATCCTACATCTCTATATAGGAAATAGGGTGCTTTTTGGGATGCATCCATGGTATGTAGAAAAAAGAGCCGCCACCGTCACCTGAAGCATGTGTAATTCTTCCTCTTTTTCCCCCTGCGATGACAGATGAGGAGGAGCGGGTTAGGAGCAGGTATTAGAGCAGAGCAGCTCGTCACCCCTCACTGGGCCCCTGTGCAGAGGGACGACCACTTTACGCTGTCATACCAGGGCCCAATGGGAGGGAGAGAGAGCGAAAGAGAGAGAGAGAGGTATAGTATATTCTATTGGGACATGATGTGAGAACTATAACCATAGAATTAATGGTTGTTCCAGGTAGCCAGGATATCAACACAGATATGTGACACGTCACCACACAGACCACCATTGTACTGGTGACCATGGGACACCTTATCCTACAATAGATGCACTCCAGGCCTGGATCAATGCTGTCTCACTGAGTAAAGGGAGAGAAAATGTGTATCGTTTTACAATTATTTTTGGTTGACCACTCTGTAGAGAGGAGTAGTTGAAAAATGGAACCAGAAATGTGGTTGACGTACAGTACATTTAAAAACTAATGAACTATAAAGAATCATAGGATCTAATGCATTTCAAATTAAACATTCATATTTGCATAGACATTAACCATGTACCCACACACAGGGAATGACTCATGTTGCTTAATGGGTACTCTCACTGAGAGCGCTGTTCACAGAAGGGGACATCACCTCTGGTAAGATGGTAAGAGGGTCCAAGTGCTTTTCACATACTGCAGAGCTAAGCATATTTGTCCAGGATCATAGCATAGCAGCATGGATGTAAAGTCAATGTGACATTACAGGCTATTGGCTAAAATTTGATTCAGGGTAATGAGTCTTTTGTTGTCACGATCGTCATAATGATTAGACCAAGGCGCAGCGTTTGTAGAATTCCACATGTTTAATAAATAATAAACTCACCAAACAAAACAAGAAAAACAAACCGTGACGCTATAATAGTGCTAACAGGCTACTATCCATAGTCAAAATCCCACAAAAACGAAAGGGGAAATGGCTGCCTAAATATGATCCCCAATCAGAGACAAAGATAAACAGCTGCCTCTGATTGGAACTCATACCAGGCCAACATAGATATATAATTACCTAGATGACCCACCTTAGTCACACCCCGACCTAACCAACATTGAGAATAACAGGCTCTCTATGGTCAGGGCGTGACATTTGTAATATGTTGAAGACATCCATATCATGGGTTTAAATTGTAAACTGTACAAGATGTGAATTGTAAATGTTACAAGGTTAAAGTTGTAAACTTTACAAGGTTTGAATTGTAAACTGTACAATATGTGAATTGTAAACTGTACAGGGTTAAACTTCTAAACTGTACAATATGTGAATTGTAAACTGTACAGAGTTTAAATTGTCAACTGTACAAGGTTTAAATTGTAAACTGTACAATATGTGAATTGTAAACTGTACAGGGTTAAACTTCTAAACTGTACAATATGTGAATTGTAAACTGTACAGGGTTAAACTTCTAAACTGTACAATATGTGAATTGTAAACTGTACAGAGTTTAAATTGTCAACTGTACAAGATGTGAACTGTAAACTGCACAGTGGGAAAGGGAGCCCCCTGTAATAGAGGTGTCATTGTTCCCCTGCACAGTGTTTACAAATCTGAAACGAGGAACCGGGGGTCCTCCTGTACCTCTGTCCGTTTTTTAGGAAATCGAGATAGACCCCCCATATTTCATTTCTACCTCGTCTTGATAAAAACAAAATATGCAACTTAAGCCTGAGCATGGCTAAGCCGCCGAGGAGGACAGGATTACCTGGGGGCTAGCTGGGACAGACATCAGATTGTATTGTCATAAAGGGACCATTAGCCTCTTGGCAAACTGTACCTCAAGCCCCAGATGACAGGCCTTTTCAAGACAGACAGGGGAGAAAATATGAAACTTAAATTCTTCATGACAGAAACTTGAATGAATAAGTCAAAAAATGATAAAATAATAAAACAGACAAAAGCAAACATTTATGTTTACCTCTCTAGCATAAATGTACTCAAATGTATATTTGTTGTCTTTATTTGATCACATATTTTCCTTTGAAAAGAACTGTCCTGGTTTATTAACAGATAGAGAGTCGCCATACAAAACACAATGACCCAGACTTAGTGACTGGATGGGATTAAGTTTAATACCGAATCTTGACAGACATATCCTGGAAGCATATCAGTCCCTCAAATTTCCAAAGACAAATCTGGGATTGATTGTATTAACTGGATAGTTAAATACAGCTAATCCGCACTGATCACTTACTATGTCTCAGGGCATATTCTATTGCTTATTTAACACATTTAAGCTACCACAATTTTCTTAGAATGTCTAAATAAAACAAAAGATGACATTAAACTGAATAATTATTGCAACTAAACTGTTATTTTATCCACACAAAAGAGCAAGATTAAAAAAAGAAGAGAAATTATTAAATATGCAGACGAGGCAGCAACAAGAAAGACAGAATTTCCATGCCAGGCTGTCATCTTCTTATTCCTGTTCATCTTTGAGTTGGTCTATTCTTTAGGAAGTGAAGCATTTCTGGCAAGTAGTACAATGTCTGAATGACTGGAGGGGATGGATTGATGGTCAGACAAAGGGCCCCGGGACAGGTTGACTAGACAGCTTCATGTTCCTGTGTGTTGTCACTTTCAATGGCAGGGAAGAAGAGGTCTAGTCTGTCCCTAATCTGAAGGGGATCAGTCAGGTGGGAGCTGGGGGTCAGTCAGGTGGTGGGGGGGTGGCAGTCAGGTGGGGGGGGGGGGGGGGGGGGGGGTAGACTAGGCGATGATGGTTCAGACTAGGTAGCCCCCTCCAATCTCCCTAGATACTTTTCTCTCTATGCACACCCTCAGGACCATAGTGTGATCTGGGTGGTGATAAAGGTCCAGGCAGTGACAGAGACAGAATGCCAGACTGGCTGGGCAGGCAGGGTTGGAGTCAAACCCCTCTGTCTCTGTGAGGTGAGGACTTGGTGGCCCAGCCAGCCTGTCCTGAAGGGGTGTATGAAAGGCATGCATTCTCAGAGACGCAACACAGAGAGAAGAAAGTCTGGGAGTCAGTCTGACTCTGGCCAGGCAGCCATGCTGTCTTACCCTTTATTCCTCTTTCTTTCCCTCCCTCAGTCCAATATCTGGGAGACTCCAGGCGCCACAGTGTAACTGCAGTCTCAGGTATGCTTCTGCAAGACACTACTACACAATCTCCCCAGGCTTCTATAGCCTAGCTGGGATCAGAGGAGTGATCATCCTACTGTATTATCTGAGCTATTCTATACCAAGTTTCGATTGTTGTTCCCCAATTCCTATACACTATTCTCACATCAAACGTTAATAATTCTCACATCAAATTGAACATAATGAAAGTATTTCCTCCAATTTATTGTGTAGTACAGTATTGGCTTCTTCTTTTCCTTGTTCTGTTCTCCCTCCCTCTACTCCCCTCTAATGTTGTGGCATTGTCATCATGTTTAAGGGTTTAGGATGATTACAAAATAATGTGAAAATAGAACAAGTAAGCAGAGCCTATGTTGAGGTTCACCCTCTGTCAGCATAGTGACAGCTGCAGGGGCAATTTTCATTGTGGTGCATGTGGTTTTGTGGTAGATATGCTCTCATCTAAACTACATACTAAGCTGTGGCTGCTGGTTCATTATTTAAACAGGCCACAAGGATCATAATGCACATTTGTTCCTCAATGAAAAATCTTGACTTAAATTTGGATAATTTTTCTGTATGTTTTGTGGGACCGAAGGACTGTGCAGGGTTTTGTGTTTTAAGTAGGAAGGATTTGAGTAAGATTATGTGTTGACATAAATTAAGAGATTTAAGATGGAAGATTTTAAATGTAGTTGTAGCCAATTATGTAGTTGTAGCCTATTATAACACACATATATATATATTATTAATGTTTTTTTTTGTCTTGTTTTCTTGTTTTTTTAACGAATACAAAATCATTCCAACATCAACATACCTGGCTGGCTTCAAGGTCCGAATCCGGAATCCTTGGGAGGTCCCTACTCCATTGAAGTTTAAATGTAAAATGGTTAGGGTTAGGGTAAGGTTTAAGGTTAGGAACGTCCCAAGGATTCCGGATAGCACTGACCCTGGCTTCAGTCAAAGAAGAAGAAGACCCTGGCTTCAGTCAGTGGAGCGTAGGTGATGCGGACAGCTTCATTGTGTTTGCGGAACACTCTCTGCCAATGCGCACTACCACCACTATCCCATAACTACCCTCACTGGAAATCCGTTCTGTCATCACAGCGACGCGCAACGAAAAGATAGCAAACATGTCAGACAAGAAACAGACTGTGGATTTGGGATTATTAGAGGAGGACGATGAGTTTGAAGAATTCCCAGCCGAGGGTAAATTCATTATATTTCCATACGTTACTATTGTTCACCCGTTTTTTACTGAATTGTCTCATTTAGTGACAACTTTTAGTGACAAAACCGGGCCCGACAGTGACTCAGCTAGTTTAGCAAGCTATGTTAACAACATTGAATGAAGTAAAAGTAAATAGCTAGTGTGCTAGCAGCAGCGGCTAGCTAGCTTAGTAGCTACCACTTTGAATTGTATTATTCACCTGATTGAACTTATAACGTTAGCTAATTAGCGATTGCGCTGGTGTAAACTTTACATAGTTAAACATTAGTTAACTAACATTAGCTGTAATGTAAACAACAACGCGCAGCATCTAGCTAAAAGCCAGCTAGCGTTAATTAACGTTAGTTACTGTAGCTAGCTAGCTACGTTACTTAGACAACGCTAGCTAGAGTAGTAGCTAGTTGAGTAAAGGGCCATCCACACCAAGTTTGATAACTTGAACGATAAAATATACATAACTATAACCTAAACGCTGGGGTGGGGGCTCCACAACAGCAGACCGTTTATCGTTCCACTGTTCCACACGTACACCTGTCAGTCAACTGATCAACGCATCTTACTGCAGGCCTATTAATAAGGTGGTAACACAGACCATTCACTGCTTCAGTGTGGGACAACTGCAAATAATACTTAAATGTACATGTATGCCTAATGAAAAATAATAAACTCATATCTAACAATTCAACAATAATCCCTGTTTATCCCGGGTATCATTTACATCATGCCTCGTTGCTGAAGTGGTTTGTAAGTTGTCAATTCGTTTGCATCTTCTTTTCCTCTGTGCTCATCTCTCCGTTGAAACGTTTTGCAACGCATCAGTGCAACAATGTGATCACACCAACACTCACACTATTTAACTTTTCCCGAATGTTAATTTGGCCTATTTTATATCCAGCAATTAACAAGAGCAAGCCTGCTTCACTCCACAAATGCCTAGCATTAAACAAAAATAAGTATACAAATAAATGTCCTATAGCTTTTCTGGGATTTCACGTGAAAAGGAATAGCGGGGAGTCTTGCGTAGCCTTTAGCCTATATTGCGCATGAGAACAGCTGGAAGAGAGTAGAGGTCGACCGATTATGATTTTTCAACGCAGATACCGATTATTGGAGGACCAAAAAAAGCCGATTTAATTATTTTTTTACAATTTATTTGTAATAATGGCAATTACAACAATACTAAATTAACACTTATTTTAACTTAATATAATACATCAATCAAATCAATTTAGCCTCAAATAAATAATGAAACATGTTCAATTTGTTTTAAATAATGCAAAAACAAAGTGTTGGAGAAGAAAGTAAAAGTGTGTGTGTGCCATGTAAGAAAGCTAAAGTTTCAGTTCCTTGCTCAGAACATGAGAACGTATGAAAGCTGGTGGTTCCTTTTGACATGAGTCTTCAATATTCCCAGGTAAGATGTTTTAGGTTGTAGGAATTATAGGACTATTTCTCTCTATACGATTTGTATTTCAGATACCTTTGACTATTGGATGTTCTTATAGGCACTTTAGTATTGCCAGTGTAACAGTATAGCTTCCGTCCCTCTCCTCGCTCCTACCTGGGCTCGAACCAGGAACACATCGACACAGCCACCCTCGAAGCAGTGTTACCCATGCAGAGCAAGGGGAACAACCACTCCAAGTCTCAGAACGAGTGATGTTTGAAACGCTATTAGCGCGCACCCCGCTAACTAGCTAGCCATTTCACATCGGTTACACCAGCCTAATCTCGGAAGTTGATAGGCTTGAAGTCATAAACAGAGCAATGCTTGAAGCACAGGGAAGAGCTGCTGGCAAAACTCACGAAAGTGCTGTTTGAATGAATGCTTAAGAGCCTGCTGCTGCCTACCATCGCTCAGTCAGACTGCTCTATCAAATCATAGCCTTAATTATAACATAATAACACACAGAAATACGAGCCTTAGGTCATTAATATGGTCAAATCCGGAAACTATCATCTCGAAAACAAGACGTTTATTCTTTCAGTGAAATACGCAACCGGAACCGGGTGGCATCCTTAAGTCTAAATATTGCTGTTACATTGTACAACCTTCAATGTTATGTCATAATTACGTAAAATTCTGGCAAATTAGTTCGCAACGAGCCAAGCGGCCCAAACTGTTGCATATACCCTGACTCTGTTTGCAATGAACGCAAGAGAAATGACACAATTTCACCAGGTTAATATTGCCTGCTAACCTGGATTTCTTTTAGCTAAATATTCAGGTTTAAAAATATATACTTCTGTGTATTGATTTTAAGAAAGGCATTGATGTTTATGTTAGGTACACATTGGAGCAATGACAGTCCTTTTTTGCGAATGCGCACCGCATCGATTATATACAACGCAGGACACGCAAGATAAACTAGTAATATCATCAACCAGGAAACAGCAGAGGAAACAGCAGAGTGAACACCCTATCCACATCGATGGAACAGTAGTGGAGAGGGTAGCAAGTTTTAAGTTCCTCGGCATACACATCACAGACAAACTGAATTGGTCCACTCACACAGACAGCATCGTGAAGAAGGCGCAGCAGCGCCTCTTCAACCTCAGGAGGCTGAAGAAATTCGGCTTGTCACCAAAAGCACTCACAAACTTCTACAGATGCACAATCGAGAGCATCCTGGCGGGCTGTATCACCGCCTGGTATGGCAACTGCACCGCCCTCAACCGTAAGGCTCTCCAGAGGGTAGTGAGGTCTGCACAACGCATCACCGGGGGCAAACTACCTGCCCTCCAGGACACCTACACCACCCGATGTCACAGGAAGGCCATAAAGATCATCAAGGACATCAACCACCCGAGCCACTGCCTGTTCACCTCGCTATCATCCAGAAGGCGAGGTCAGTACAGGTGCATCAAAGCTGGGACCGAGAGACTGAAAAACAGCTTCTATCTCAAGGCCATCAGACTGTTAAACAGCCACCACTAACACTGAGTGGCTGCTGCCAACACACTGACACTGACTCAACTCCAGCCACTTTAATAATGGGAATTGATGGGAAATGATGTAAATATATCACTAGCCACTTTAAACAATGCTACCTTATATAATGTTACTTACCCTACATTATTCATCTCATATGCATACGTATATACTGTACTCTATATCATCGACTGTATCCTTATGTAATACATGTATCACTAGCCACTTTAAACTATGCCACTTTGTTTACATACTCATCTCATTTGTACATACTGTACTCAATACCATCTACTGTATCTTGCCTATGCTGCTCTGTACCATCACTCATTCATATATCCTTATGTACATATTCTTTATCCCCTTACACTGTGTACAAGACAGTAGTTTTGGAATTGTTAGTTAGATTACTTGTTATTACTGCATTGTCGGAACTAGAAGCACAAGCATTTCGCTACACTCGCATTAACATCTGCTAACCATGTGTATGTGACAAATAAATTTGATTTGATGATTTGAACCATGTGTAGTTAACTAGTGATTATGATTGATTGATTGTTTTTTATAAGATAAGTTTAATGCTAGCTAGCAATTTACCTTGGCTTCTTACTGCATTCACGTAACAGGCAGGCTCCTCGTGAGGCGGGTGGTTAGAGCGTTGGACTAGTTAACTGTAAGGTTGCAAGATTGAATCCCCGAGCTGACAAGGTAAAAATCTGGCGTTCTGCCCCTGAACAAGGCAGTTAACCCACTGTTCCTAGGCTGTCATTGAAAATAAGAACATGTTCTTAACTGACTTGCCAAGTTAAGTAAAGGTGTAAAAAAATATATATTTATCGGCCAATCGGCGTCCAAATATACCGATTTCTTATGAAAACTTGAAATTGGCCCCAATTAATCGGCCATAGCGATTAATCGGTCGACCTCTAGGGCCTACCGTTGGAAAATATGGCATTCTCATGCGCTGTTTGTCGACATCATTCTCCAAAGTCATCCTATAATTTATGTGGCCACCAATATGCTCACATATGCACAGGTATTTAGGCAAGTTCACTGTACGCTCTGCATTCACGTTTTATCGAAGTGGTTATCAATGTTTTCTCGTTGGAGGGATAGGGAAAATATCACTCTGAAAGTGATCCAAACGATGGCTCTCGTTATCGTTCTCCACTATTTTTGTAGTTATTGCAGTTGTGAACGCTCATGTTCACTTGAATTAGAATAATACATTTTTTATTCTAGGTATCGTCCTTAACATGGACGGCCCTGTAGAGTTACTTGTTAGCTAGCTAACGGTGTTTCATAATTTCTCTTCATTGTATTTCTCTGTGTTCAGATTGGACGGGTCTGGATGAGGATGAAGATGCCCACGTGTGGGAAGACAACTGGGATGATGACAACGTAGAGGATGACTTCTCTAATCAACTCCGGTAGCCAGCCACACCATTCATATATTTACATTTGTATTATTATTTAGCAAAATCTTTAATCCAGAGCGATTTACAGGAGCAATTAGGGTTAGGCGCCTTGCTCAAGGGGACATCAACTTATTTTTCACTGTATCTTCTTCACGGGAGACAAATCGGCAGGGTTTTGGAAACATAAGGAACATGAACTCAGCAAAAAAAGAAATGTCCTCTCACTGCCAACTGCTTTTATTTTCAGCAAATTTAACATGTGTAAATATTTGTGTGAACATAAGATTCAACAACTGAGACATAAACTGAACAAGTTCCACAGACATGTGACTAACAGAAATGGAATGATGTGTTTCTGAACAAAGAGAGGGTCAAAAGTAACAGTCAGTATCTGGTGTGGTCACCAGCTGCATTAAGTACTGCAGTGCATCTCCTCCTCATGGACTGCACCAGATTTGCCAGTTCTTGCTGTGAGATGTTACCCCACTCTTCCAACAAGGCACCTGCAAGTTCCCGGACATTTCTGGGGGGGAATGGCCCAAGCCCTCGCCCTCCGATCCAACAGGTTCGAGACGTGCTCAATGGGATTTAGATCCGGGCTCTTCGCAGACACTGACATTCATGTCTTGCAGGAAATCACGCACATAATGAGCAGTATTGCTGGTGGCATTGTCATGCTGGAGGGTCATGTCAGGATGAGTCTACAGGAAGGGTACCACATGAGGGAGGAGGATGTCTTCCCTGTAACGCACAGTGTTGAGATTGCCTGCAATGACAACAAGCTCAGTCCGATGATACTGTGACACACCGCCCCAGACCATGATGGACCCATCACCCCAATTCGATCCTGCTCCAGAGGACAGGCCTCGGTGTAACGTTCATTCCTTTGACAATAAATGAGAATCCGCCCATCACCCCTGGTTCGACAAAACCGCGACTCGCCAGTGAAGAGCACTTTTTGCCAGTCCTGTCTGGTCCAGCGATGGTGGGCTTGTGCCGATAGGCAACGTTGTTGCCGGGGATATCTGGTGAGGACCTGCCTTACAACAGGCCTACAAGCCCTTAGTCCAGCCTCTCTCAGCCTATTACGGACATTCTGAGCACTGATGGAGGGATGGTGTATTCCTGGTGTAACTCGGGCAGTTTTTGTTGCCGCCATCCTGTACCTGTCCCGCAGGTGTGATGTTCGGATGTACCGATCCTGTGCAGGAGTTGTTAAACGTGGTCTGCCACTGCGAGGACAATCAGCTGTCCGTCCCGTCTCCCTGTAGCGTTGGCTTAGGAGTCTCACAGTACGGACATTGCGATTTATTGCCCTGGCCACATCTGCAGTTCTCATGCCTCCTTGCATCATGCCTAAGGTACGTTCACGTATATGAGCAGGGACCCTGGGCATCTTTCTTTTGATGTTTTTCAGAGACAGTAGAAAAGCCTCTTTAGTGTCCTAAGTTTTCATAACTGTGACCTTAATTGCCTACCGTCTGTAAGCTGTTAGTGTCTTAACGAATGTTCCACAGGTGCATGTTCATTAATTGTTTATGGTTCATTGAACAATTATGGGAAACAGTGTTTAAATCCTTTACAATGATGATAAAAATGATAATTAAAAAGTCAAGTTAAATTTACACCAATATAATTTTTTATGTCCTGATTCATTCAGTGGGGTCTTTCTCTAACATATCATTAACATCATATCCAAAAAGTCGGATTTCTAACCTAATACATCTGATAATAAGCACCGAGCTCTGACAGAGCGGCAGCTTTATCCCAGCAACTTTTGAGGATTTGTAGTCATGGCTTCCAAGTTGCTTCTGCTGGTGAAAATAGCTACATTTGCATGACACGATCTGAATTGAATGTAAAAGGCTTTGAAAATAAAAAGCTTGTGGGTACACTCAGTGCTCCCTTGACAGTTCAGAGAGATGCTTTTTTTTATCTTTAAAAAAGAACAGTAACTTTGCATTGATATGAACAGTGTGTACTAAAATATAAACATACTACATGTCATGTCTCAAAATCTATCTTACCTCTATATTATTTTATATCCTCTACATTTGAGAAGATGAGTTCAATGATAAGCCTGTCAGGTAGCCTTCATTCTCACACAGCAGTCAGCTTAGCTGACACGATGCTATCTTCCTGATTTTTATGACCACTTTTTTATCTTCTCTGGCCTCTATGGATTTTTGCTCTAATTTTTTCTATCCTACAAGGGTAAAACGTTTTTTTTTTTCTTGAACAGATTATGCTAGAGACATGAGGTTTGGACCGTTGGTTTTCTTTGAGGATTATCTACACCAGGGCTGTCCAATCCTGTTCCTGGAGAGCTACCCTCCTGTAGGTTTTCACTCTGACCCCAGTTGTAACCAACCTGATTCAGCTTTTCAAGCGGCTAATTATTATAATAAGTTGCGCTAGATGAGGGTTGGAGTGAAAACCTAAAGGAACAGGGTGCTAGTGAGAACCTACAAGATGGTAGCTCTCCAGGAACAGGGTTGGAGTGAGAACCTACAGGATGGTAGCTCTCCAGGAACAGGGTTGGAGTGAGAACCTACAGGATGGTAGCTCTCCAGGAACAGGGTTGGAGTGAGAACCTACAGGATGATAGCTCTCCAGGACAGGGTTGGACAACCCTGATCTACACAATTAACGTATAATTCTACCCATTATTCAAAAGTTGCATTTTTGATTGGACACCCTACTTTATAGGGTTAGTGTTCCCACATGGCCATCTCTCCATGTCACATGGTTTATTTACAGAAGACTGAGGCAGTCACCTGTGCTAATTAGCGATCTAGCGTGCTTTGAAGACCTGTGTGTAAGCTAACTGGGGAGGAAGTGTAGTTCTTCAACTGGAGGCACACACAGTATGGATCTGTTCAAAACTTACTGTAACGTTAGCTAGCAGTATCTATTTTATTGGAAACATTCTTTCTTGCTGTTTTGAAAGATAAGGGACATATATTTCGAAAATCATTGCTGGCTAAATGGTTATTGACCTTTCTAACAACGGCGTTGGAATTGTAGATCACACGGCCGTGGGCGAAGCGCTCGTAGCCAGCTAGCTACACCGATCACCTTTTACTTATGACAAATCATTGTGCCCCACTCAGCTTCACGCCCCTAGAAATAAGATGAAGCCCTCAGTTAAAGGGATGTGATGCTTTGATCTTTAAGTAGGGCTATAAGATTTGACAAAGGGGAAATGGCTAAATGGTAACTAAAACAGTCAAAATTGTCATGCTGAATGTTTAGGCACAGCAAATGTAATCAGGCTTTTGAGTGTACTAGTTGGCAATAATAACAAGCACAGATAACGTCAGTTATTAGGAGATTCAAACAATAGGCTCTCCAGGAACAGGGTTGGAGTAAGAACCTACAGGATGGTAGCTCTCCAGGAACAGGGTTGAAGTGAGAACCTACAGGATGGCAGCTTTCTTAAAAATTGTCTTATGGCTACACATATTGGCCTAGTTTTTTTTTTATGCTCAATAAATGCTTTTCATTTCTCCCACAGTGGTGATCATATGGTTTAGTGCGGACATCTATAAAGCATTGACCATTGAGTTGATGGAATCCTCATCAACAAAAAAATCCTCATTGAATAGTGGTGTTTCGAATGTTATCGTAGAGACCATAGTTTCAAGGTCAGAAATGACCACTAGAATTACCCTCCTAAGTCTGTGTTCCAAGTAGGGTACCTGAGTTTACGAGTTTTGTCGTTTCATCAACTGACCTTTCACCTTTCCAACCAAAAGATGATAAAACAAAGCCGTTTACAACCTTCATAATGTAGCCCTGTTAGTTTACATACAATATTTTGTTTGACTTATTGAGCAAAGTAAGCAAGCCAACTGAACGATTAGGCTATTAGCAATGTTTGCTAGCTTTATCGTCTAGCTAAATTTAAGCTAATTGGTTGAAGAGTTGTCTGACGTCTTTCCGAGTTCACCAACTGAGAGCTTTTCTTACCTGGGGAGACATTAGTCAGCATTATTGCATGTCATTTGTAAATTATTATGCAGGCTTTGAATGATACGGACAGTCTACAATGTGTGCTTTATTGTCAGTAATATGTATTCTATGCAGTTGCATGCGTAGGCTACGCTTGTTGAATAATCAACTAGTCTATTGACTTGAAGTGGCCAGTCTGTACACATTTTTTTTTTTATAGTATCCTTCAGACAATAGGGCATTCAAACCTTTGATGGCTGCTATTAAGACATTTATAGAAGACATGGGGTATGATTTATGTTTTAAGCATTTAGCCTTGTACAAGTAGATCTACTTCCTTATAAATCTGTAGCTGTCTGCATTATATTTCTTCAGTTGGATTTCATAATGCTTTTCTCAATCAACATAGAAGGACACTTGTGCTTTAACCATTGGACTGCTTGGATGTGTCTCAAATGGAACACTATTCCCTATATAGTGCACAACTTAAGACCACAGCACCCACTCTTCCCATAGGGCTCTGGTAAAAAGTAGTGCACTTAGAGATAAGGAAAAAAGTGCCAGTTGGAACGCACACTTTGTAATCATCTCAATTGACTGGTCCTTTTTTTTCTCTCCGTAGAGCGGAGCTGGAGAAACATGGTTCCAAGATGGAGACGTCGTAGTAGCTGCCTAGTGGACACAGCTGCTGGGATTAGATATGGATGGACTTTGATGTTCTGAATGTTAAAACTTCACACTTACGATGGAGGATGTTTATAACTAAACTCGCTCCTTTTTTCCCAAAAAAACTTGACTTGAGTAAAGTGTTTGAAAATGTCCCCCTTTGGATGTTTTCATTGTTCTAATGATCTGTATTGATTCAGATAATGTAAGAGTTATCTAAACATTAAAGGTGGTTCAGTTCACGTACCCGTTGACACACTCTTTATTTATGTACATTTTCCATCTCTTTGGGCATAAAACAGCTGGTCAGTTACTGTTTTAATATAAATCCATATTTTCCAATGTTTTGTTTTACTATAAAGACCACTTTGTGTCCACGGCTTGGGTTTAACATCCGTTTAAATACCACTTTTTGTTAGAGCCATTGATTTGAAACGTAGCTTTTCTGCCAGCACAACACTTAACCTACGTTTTAATGGTCCAGTAATTATTGGACTGTGTGACACTCTCCACATCTATTGCAATCCACAATATGAATGTTGCATGATGTTAGTAAGAGTCAAGTGCTGCATCACTCATCTTTCCATTGTGATGCTCTTGGTTTGAAAACTACCACCCACTTTTCACATGGTCACTCTCCCATAGTAAACCATTTAAATGAGCAGGTGTGTGTCGGAGAGAGAGACTGGGTAGAGACGCGCACACAGGGAGATATGCGAAGTTGTGTGTGTGTGCCGTGCATATTTGTCTGTGTCTAAAGTATGACTGACACACACACATACTGCCAGCCACACAGTGAAGAGTTCCTCTCTGCTGTCTGTATAACAACCCCTGCCTTCCCTCTGAGCCCATGGGGTTGGGGCTGAGTCTCTGAAGGAGAGATTATCCACTGCCATGTTTGTCAGGGGCAGGGAGGTGGTCTCAGCATGGGGGCCCCCGGCCTGCCCTGCCTGGGCCTGCCCTACTCCCGACCAGGCCCTACTCTTCCGGCTCTGCACAGCAGGGACCCCCGCACTGAACCGGAGGCCAATTTACCACAGCCACACTCCCCCGGCAAAATGATTTCTCTGCATTTGTGGACTCTTACTCAGGGTGCTGATGAGCTGAAATTGATGCCAGTAAGACCTGCTGCCTGCCAGCCTACTGTAGCAGAGAAGAGCTGCTTCCTCCTCCTGTTTTCCCCCCTCTGCCTGGCACTTGGCTGTGTCTCATTGTCCTTTGTGTTGCTGGTAGGCATGCTATAGCTCCTGTTGGAATAGGAATCAGATATGTTTTATACACATTCTGTTTTGTTTCTCTTCATAGTACTTTTTATTTATGGACATATTATTATAGATGCAATCCTGATTTTCAGTTCAGAACAACATGTAGGGTTCATTTATCGAACCACCACCTCTCTACACAAAACGGAACGTGTTGATGAATGTTTAAAGCAGCGGATGGCAGTCCAATAGTCTTACCACATTTCCCAAAGATTCTACTTTGACATTCTATGTTGAACCGCCGCTGTTCATCGACAGCCAGCAGGTGATCCACTGTGCGTTGATGTTCGTTATGTTCTCTCTTCTCTAAGGTATGTTCTCTGATGTTTCTGAGGTTGTGCAGGTGTAAGTCCTCATGGTGAGAGAGTATCTCCTAAGAGGTTATAGCTCCCTCTTCTCCAGTGATTATACCAAACACTGTTGTCTGCAGACCACAATCCAACTTCTCCCTTGTGTATAAAGCCCTAACACCCATCCTGATTTCTCCAACCATTCAGAATGAAATTTCAACATGCCCAAAAGGAATATTGGTATCATTATAGACACCAGTGAATTCAGCAGTCCCTTTACTTGTATACATTACTACTCTTGTCTTGCAGTTAAGGGTTTTTACATGTCAAATAAAATAAAATTGTATTTGTCACATGATCAAATGGAGGATGCAGAACCAAGACTGACACATTGCACAAAGATGCACATCTAACTATGCCCTTGAAGCTAAGTGCCAGGAGCTGGATCATTATTTTAATTGTTGGAAAGGCAGCAGAGTGAGAGAATCGGTAAGTGAGAGAAACGGAGGAGAACACACAGTCATTTTGTTTGTGCTGAGAGCGGAAGATTGTCCCCTTGTATTGGGGCTTGAGGAGGGCCTCTGTGGCTCCCCCAATATTCAGCCTCACAGGCCTCACAGCTTTTCACTCTTCTCTATAATATCTCCATCTAGAATTGCTTTTCATTTACCTAACTTTTTGTCATTCATTTATGACCCGCATGATTCACCTTGACATGGGCAATCTGCCCACTTTGACCAATATTGATGTATCAACTCAATCACATTTATAGTTTGAACTGAGACCCAATGAGGATTTATTTTTGGAAGGCAATATGATTTCATTTTGGGTTTCATCAATAGACTGCTACAATTGCTTTTGTCCACTTTGTCTAAAGCATCTCTACATGGAACCCCAGATTAGGGTTTGACCATTTTCTTTGCTGATAATATAAAAAATATAACCAGCAAGACATGTCACAATATAAATCCAGTGAAAAGAACATATTTTGTAACATTTTAGATATATATTTTATTATATTGTTCCTCTGGCCTTGTGGCTGTGTGTGATGGATGGATCCATCCCACTGTCTCAACACTGAAGAGAGGACACACACAGCATCCTCCCAGGCTATACTTTACTTCCCTCTCCCTCAGACAATGGTGGGTACTGCGGTCGTTCCAGGGTTCTGTGACCGCAGCAGGCCTCCACCGCCAGCCAAGAAAGACGGGGCCGTCGTAGTCGTGCAGGCAGGGAGCACACAGCTGCTACAATAATAGGCCTAATTGCACGTTTCTTTTGTGGGGATGAAATTAGTGGCAGAGTACTGCTACATACAATGCCCCCACAAACCTCTTAAAAAAAAGAGAGACACGAGGGGGCGAGTTGTTCACCAGAGAGAGAGAGAGACACGAGGGGGCGAGTCGTTCACCAGAGAGAGAGAGACCCATCACTGCCTACCACCCACGGCCAAGTGTCGTCCCACACCTGTATTCGCCCTCGCTAAAGTAAACACCGATAATAAGGTGTAATTACTTTTGAAAATAACGAGGAGGGCTCCCCATGTGAGAATGGCTCGCCTGTTTATTGTGAGGCTGACACGACCTCAGAGGACACTGGAGGAAAACCCTATCAAAAGCCTGAGTGTTCCCACAGAGAGACCCCCCAGGACAGACAGGCATGCATCAGTTTCAAGGAGGACCTTGTTTTTTCATGTCAAAACTGAGTCACACTACACTATAACTACACTATAACCTGTCTAGTTCACACTACACTATACCCTGTATACCCTGTCTAGTTCACACTACACTATACCCTGTCTAGTTTCCACCTGTTTCTCCATCACACTACACTATACCCTGTATACCCTGTCTAGTTCACACTACACTATACCCTGTCTAGTTCCCACCTGTTTCTCCATCACACTACACTATACCCTGTCTAGTTCCCACCTGTTTCTCCATCACACTACACTATACCCTGTCTAGTTCACACTACACTATACCCTGTCTAGTTCACACTACACTATACCCTGTCTAGTTCACACTACACTATACCCTGTCTAGTTCCCACCTGTTTCTCCATCACACTACACTATACCCTGTCTAGTTCACACTACACTATACCCTGTCTAGTTCACACTACACTATACCCTGTATACCCTGTCTAGTTCCCTTCTGTTTCTCCATCACACTACACTATAACCTGTCTAGTTTCCACCTGCTTCTCCATCACACTACACTATAACCTGTCTAGTTCCCACCTGTTTCTCCATCACACTACACTATACCCTGTCTAGTTCACACTACACTATACCCTGTCTAGTTCCCACCTGTTTCTCAGTTACACTACACTATAACCTGTCTAGTTCCCACCTGTTTCTCCATCACACTACACTATACCCTGTATACCCTGTCTAGTTCACACTACACTATACCCTGTCTAGTTCCCACCTGTTTCTCCATCACACTACACTATAACCTGTCTAGTTCCCACCTGTTTCTCCATCACAATACACTATACACTGTCTAGTTCCCTTCTGTTTCTCCATCACACTACACTATACCCTGTCTAGTTCACACTACACTATACCCTGTCTAGTTCACACTACACTATACCCTGTCTAGTTCCCACCTGTTTCTCAGTTACACTACACTATACCCTGTCTAGTTCCCACCTGTTTCTCAGTTACACTACACTATACACTGTCTAGTTCCCTTCTGTTTCTCCATCACACTACACTATACCCTGTCTAGTTCACACTACACTATACCCTGTCTAGTTCCCACCTGTTTCTCCATCACACTACACTATACCCTGTCTAGTTCCCACCTGTTTCTCAGTTACACTACACTATACACTGTCTAGTTCCCTTCTGTTTCTCCATCACACTACACTATACCCTGTCTAGTTCACACTACACTATACCCTGTCTAGTTCCCACCTGTTTCTCCATCACACTACACTATACCCTGTCTAGTTCCCACCTGTTTCTCCATCACACTACACTATACCCTGTCTAGTTCACACTACACTATACCCTGTCTAGTTCACACTACACTATACCCTGTCTAGTTCACACTACACTATACCCTGTCTAGTTCCCACCTGTTTCTCAGTTACACTACACTATACCCTGTCTAGTTCACACTACACTATAACCTGTCTAGTTCCCACCTGTTCTCTATCACACTACACTATACCCTGTCTAGTTCCCACCTGTTTCTCCATCACACATATTAAAGTTCAGTTAAAAGGGGATAGACTCGTCATAGACCGTAGAACACGACACTGGACAGTTCAGACAGTAGAATCTTGTTGGAGCTTCAGTGTCGTTCAGGACGGACAGGCCTTAAACACATCTGACATGTTCTCACACAGAGAGAAAGCAAAAGGAATTCTTCTTTTTAACGCCATCAGTGGTGGTTGAGTCACTATGAAAACACAGCCTTTAGTTTAATGTCAGTGTGGATTATGGACTTCCCTGCTGCAGCAGAGCAGTTTAGCATTCCTCTTATTTTTGGTCTGGATAGAATTTTGAGTGGAATAAATGTATAATCTCTCAGACATTGAGCAAAAGGCCACTCTCAGCCTAATGTGAATGTGATATGGACATGCATGGTCCTGCATAGACAATGATTAGAAAACAGTGTGCATCACAAATGGCACTCTATTCTGAATAGAGTACACTACTTTTAACCAGAGCCTAAATAGGGAATAAGGTGCCATTTGGTACGCACACAGTACAATTCAGTGTAAGCATCATGGGGCTGCTGATGGGACTACTTTACTAAGACTTGAAGGTGAGGGCCTCCTCAAAAATGCAGTAATAAAATCAAAGTAGAAATTACTGCCAGTATTCATTACCCACAATACTTTGTTATGGTACAGCACAGTCACCTCTGCTTGACATACAGTGTCTTGCGAAAGTATTTGGCCCCCTTGAACTTTGCAACCTTTTGCCACATTTCAGGCTTCAAACATAAAGATATAAAACTGTATTTTTTTGGGAAGAATCAACAACAAGTGGGACACAATCATGAAGTGGAACGACATTTATTGGATATTTCAAACTTTTTTAACAATTCAAAAACTGAAAAATTGGGCGTGCAAAATTATTCAGCCCCCTTAAGTTAATATTTTGTAGCGCCACCTTTTGCTGCGATTACAGCTGTAAGTCGCTTGGGGTATGTCTCTATCAGTTTTGCACATCGAGAGACTGAAATTTTTTCCCATTCCTCCTTGCAAAACAGCTCGAGCTCAGTGAGGTTGGATGGAGAGCATTTGTGAACAGCAGTTTTCAGTTCTTTCCACAGATTCTCGATTGGATTCAGGTCTGGACTTTGACTTGGCCATTCTAACACCTGGATATGTTTATTTTTGAACCATTCCATTGTAGATTTTGCTTTATGTTTTGGATCATTGTCTTGTTGGAAGACAAATCTCCGTCCCAGTCTCAGGTCTTTTGCAGACTCCATCAGGTTTTCTTCCAGAATGGTCCTGTATTTGGCTCCATCCATCTTCCCATCAATTTGAACCATCTTCCCTGTCCCTGCTGAAGAAAAGCAGGCCCAAACCATGATGCTGCCACCACCATGTTTGACAGTGGGGATGGTGTGTTCAGTGTGATGAGCTGTGTTGCTTTTACGCCAAACATAACGTTTTGCATTGTTGCCAAAAAGTTCAATTTTGGTTTCATCTGACCAGAGCACCTTCTTCCACATGTTTGGTGTGTCTCCCAGGTGGCTCGTGGCAAACTTTAAACAACACTTTTTATGGATATCTTTAAGAAATGGCTTTCTTCTTGCCACTCTTCCATAAAGGCCAGATTTGTGCAATATACGACTGATTGCTGTCCTATGGACAGAGTCTCCCACCTCAGCTGTAGATCTCTGCAGTTCATCCAGAGTGATCATGGGCCTCTTGGCTGCATCTCTGATCAGTCTTCGCCTTGTATGAGCTGAAAGTTTAGAGGGACGGCCAGGTCTTGGTAGATTTGCAGTGGTCTGATACTCCTTCCATTTCAATATTATCGCTTGCACAGTGCTCCTTGGGATGTTTAAAGCTTGGGAAATATTTTTGTATCCAAATCCGGCTTTAAACTTCTTCACAACAGTATCTCGGACCTGCCTGGTGTGTTCCTTGTTCTTCATGATGCTCTCTGCGCTTTTAACGGACCTCTGAGACTATCACAGTGCAGGTGCATTTATACGGAGACTTGATTACACACAGGTGGATTGTATTTATCATCATTAGTCATTTAGGTCAACATTGGATCATTCAGAGATCCTCACTGAACTTCTGGAGAGAGTTTGCTGCACTGAAAGTAAAGGGGCTGAATAATTTTGCACGCCCAATTTTTCAGTTTTTGATTTGTTAAAAAAGTTTGAAATATCCAATAAATGTCGTTCCACTTCATGATTGTGTCCCACTTGTTGTTGATTCTTCACAAAAAAATACAGTTTTATATCTTTATGTTTGAAGCCTGAAATGTGGCAAAAGGTCGCAAAGTTCAAGGGGGCCGAATACTTTCGCAAGGCACTGTATATTTGAATGTGAATGTGTCACATACTGTAAGTAACGGATCACTACAGTAGTATTGACTGAGTCTCAACCTGTGTGTCAATGAAAGCAGTAGTATCAGGACAAAAGATAGAAGTGGTTGAAATAGGTCAAGCCAACAACTTTTGGAGGATCTCGCTACAATATCCTCAGCATGTAGGCCTATCATATTGCTGTATTTATTTACACAGGGTGACATTTAATTAAGAGCTAACTAAAAACTCTTATCCAGTGTTCCATAAGAATTATCTTCATGCTATCATTAAACCTCAATGTGCAATAGGCCTGAATGGGCTTTCTGAACATGTAAATCAATATGTTTACAATGACGTCCCCAACAAACTCCCCACTGTGTCACCATCCACACAGACACCAATACCAACAATTAGGGTTTGTTTTCTATTTTTATTATCCTACTGATCCTACTGACTGACAAACACATAAAATGGGAGAAAAACAGACAAACACAGGCAAATTATTAGCTGCTGCGAGCGGCAGTGGGTTGGAGAGCCTGGGAGGCCTGGCACCGCCACGGTCAATGGTGCTGGGTCCAACAAGGAAACGATTAATCATGTGTGAGCGTCTGTCTGCTCGCTAGACGACAACAACGCTCCAAATCTCTGCCTGAGCCTGAGGCTGCACACCAGCCATCTACACAGGCATGCAGTCCCCCACACACAGATGAGCACACACAGACAGGCTAGCATAAAGACAGACATAGTCATACATACAGTACATGCACACACAAACACACACACGCACGCACACTCTCCAACACACACACACACACACACACGGATGTGCTTATGCTATATCAGGTATATCAGACAAATGTCATCACCTCAGTGCCAATGTCTTATTCACGACGATGTTCAAAGAAGCTGTACTGTGCTGGCTCTCTTTTCAAGTCTCAAACAGATCATAATCACCTAGCACGTCCAACACATTCAATAGAGATTGATGGATATTGCCATGTGCATTCACTGAGCAATTTCAAGCGTTGAAGGCCTACTACATATTTATTGCTACTCTGAATCGAAACAGAGAGTTTTTGATGTTTCTCTTACTCTCAAAATTACAGAGGGACAAAACCTGAAGTGAGCTTTTTCATTTCACTCACTCAGGGAAGTTTAGTCGTCCTTACTTTAACTATTTGTCTTCCGAGTGGCAAAGTGATTTAGGTATGAACTAAAGCAGGCGAGGGCTTACCGAAATGAAATAGGAAATGTGTTGTTTATTCCCCTGCTTGGGATTGGGGGAAAGGGGAGGGTTCGGAGAAAAAAACATAAATGCAAACAAAGTGGTGTGTGTTTCACGATTGGGTGTCTGGATGGCATCAGGCGAGGCTGACCAATTAGGACTGACACAGGTTACTCTAGGGGTCTCAACTGAGAAACACCGCCAAAGCCTGCTAGGAAAAAGTAGCTTTGAATCCCAGGCTAGAAGAGGGAGGGGTGAGGGGATGCATACATGGGCATTCCCCTCTTTTTCCAAATGGTATTTTTTTCTAAAATCATCCCACCCACTATTGATAGTAGCCGAGCTGTGTTTTGCAGGTTGCCTTTTTGGGGCTAAGCTAAAATAAACAAAGGATATATGCCTACTTTACTTAATGTATCTCTAACTTACATTTGTTGATGTAATACAAATATTTAGTTAAGATAAAATAGTAACTTTATTGACAGTGTTTAATCTGTGGTGCATAATCAACCCTGGTCCCCAATCAATTGTGATTACAGATCAATATCTTCTTTCCCTGGTGTAATCCCTTAATTCCAATATGTAATCAATGTGGGGACTGCATACACACACACACACACACACACACATTCCACACCACTCCTGGTCTTCACTCTATAGGACCAGATGGCCAACTCCTCAGGGAGATGAAAAGGAAAAGACTTAAAGATTTGCTGGTGTACTTGTTTAGTTCAAAGACAAATGCCCCTCTGATAATTCCCCACAATGCTCCTTGCGGGGCCCCTGTGATCACCAATTATGAGAAAGCCCAGGAATCTGAGAGACAACTGACTCAGCCAAGGGAAGAGAAGAGCCTAAAGCCTCCACACACCGCTCTCCTCTCTCTCTCACTCCCTCCATCCATCCTTCTCTAACCAGAATGCCCGGACCCTGTGTTTGTGGGCAGCATCTGGGTTAATTTAGCCTAGGAGGGGGACCCTACGCCCTCTCGTGTTGCAGGCCTGAGTGTGGGCCCTTGTTTTTTTGGAGAGGGGTTCAAGCCCCACTGACCGCCTGGACCTTCTCAAACCACCCCGGCGGGTGCATCCGCCCAGCCCTCCAGAAGGCCAATTTCAGCCCATCCCAGATGCCCCTGAGCATGTTTAGTGTAGCTCTTCATCTGAACTGAAAGATGTTAAACAGATTCATCCAGAAGCCAGCAGTCTCATTGAGGTTTGGAGGAGAAGGAGTGGGTGGACAGTGGTGGTAAGGGGTGGGGGAGGACTTCGGCTGCAAGTGAATGTGTGTGCGTGTGTGTGTGCATGCCTGAGTTTGCGTGTGGTTAGCGACGTGAGTGGAATATTGAATGAGTAGAAAAATGTATAGTAAATAAATTTGTAGTAAATCCATAATGGAGGAATAACGTCCTCAACTATGCAGGTCAATTCACCTTATTTCCCTCTTATAGTCTTTAAAAGAAAAAATAATCTGCTCTGGGGTCAGGTCTTAGCAACCAATCTCTATGAGCCGGACAACTGTGAGTAGAAAACGTTCCTATTCCATCTCCCATCCCATGTCTAATGTCAGAACTATTTATCAGTCTGGTCTATGAATGGAACCAGAGTGAGTTTGATTGGCTAAGTAAGTCGTTGGGATGTTATTCAAACACAGAATTATTTCAGCGTAAACAAGAAAGCGCTTGTCATGCTCTATTACCGGTGCAGTGTTTACAGCGGTGCCACTTTAAAGCACCGCGTGTTACAGATGATGTTCCTGCATTGTGTTTGACATCCCTCTGATTGGCTAGATATGGAGATAGATGAAAATATACATTGTTAGTTGCTAGGCAGAAAGAAGTGTACATATTTGGATACTAAAGTATTGCACAAGTCTTATTGTATACAGTAATAAGATACTAGTAGTGTAAAGTGACTAAGAAAAATACTTTGAAGTACTACTTAAGTAGTTTACTTGGGGTATCTGTACTTTACTATTTATATTTTTGACAATTTTGACTTTTACTTCACCGCATTCGTAAAGATATTTAAAAAAATATTTTACTCCCATACATTTTCCCTAACACCCAAAAATACTCATTACATTTTGAATGCTCAGGCAGGACAGCAATTTGGTCAAATTCACGCACCTAGCAATATAACGCATTGTCATCTTACTTCCTCTGATCTGGTGGACTCACTAAACACAAATACTGCATTTGCAGATGATGTTGGAGTGTTCCTCTGGCATTCCGTGAATAAATCAAAACAAGAAAATGGTGCCGTCTGGTTTGCTTGCTAATGTAAGGAATTTGATGTATAGCATTTACTTTAACTTTTTACTTAAGTATGACAACTGAGTACTTTTTCCATCATTTTCCATCACACTACTTTTTCGATCACTGTACATTTAAAAGCAAATATTTTTAGACTTTTACTCAAGTAGTATTTTACTGGTTGAGTTTCACTTTTACTTTTCTATTAAGTCATTTTCTATTAAGGTATCTTTACTTTTACTCAAGTAATGCAACCGATTACTTTTTTTCACCACTGTAAGATACTGTATACAGTAAGGATGATGTACTCATCTTAAATGTGTTTTTCGATTTATAGATACTGTAAATGTAATTTGATAAGCATGGTAAAATATTGTATTATGTAAAATGCTTTATAATGTCTATTCTCATAAGTTTCTTATTTTAATGCAAAACACATTTGTCTCTCTCAGTCCACCCACACTATCTGGACAGCGTGTTTGTATTGTGGTTTGGTCCAACAAGTCACAAGTTATATAAAACCTATTTTGGCAAGCCGTGGGTTTGCAGGGTTTGTTGTTGTTGTACAATGCAAGGCTTAGCTGTTTGCAGACACTTGATGTTTGCTTTACGTGTCACATAGCTAACACGACTGGAATTGGCGAGGCCTTGACTTATAGAGGGTTTTAAAACGTTTCCAAGTGATATATACTAAAAGGCCTTGGACAAATTAATCTGGGTATAAATATTCACTTTAACAAAAATGTTATTTTTTCTATGAGGTATGTACACTCTGACTGGTAGAGATTGAGATGGCTAGGTGTAAAGACAACGGTTCCTTAACTTAATTAATGGAAAAACTGTTGCCGGAAGGTGACCCTTTCTCTCAGGTCTACATCCACCACACACCCCTCAGAATCACATTATCTTATCATGAATACATCTTCCATGTCATCTTTCATCAGAAAAATACAACCCAAAGTCACATCCTACAAGAGAATAACCCAGGGGAGAGACAAAAACAGAATAAAGTCTTCAACGGATGACTTACAAAACTATGTGAATCCACTTAAAGAGAAAAAAAAGACCTTTGAGTGACTGACAGACGACGGCAATAAAAGTAAGACCAAACTGGTCATTTACAGTGCTATTTGAGAGGCCGCCATTAAGCTGTCAGAATTTCAAATCCAAGACACAATTTTTCAAGAACACATCCCTTGTGTCCGTTACTTTTAATAGAAAGTCTTTAACCCCCTTTGACCTCTAGGGTCTACAGTTATTGACAGTTAATAGAGACTGTGTGGTCGGTGAAGAGGCCCAAAGTGGTCTAATCATTTGTTTATAACTGAGGGGGTCTATTTTTAAAACACTGTTTAGATGGTTAAAAATAGAAGATGGTCGTCATTCACTCATCGCTCATTCCGTCCGAACGCGTGGGTCCTCGGGGACCGAGAGGCCGAGAGAGGTGACCCAGTGACTCCCCAGGCCAGGAGGGGTCAGAGGTTCCAGGGTTTATCCCCATTATTCAATCTCTCATGGGACCTTGGACCAGTCCAGGACCACATCCGTGATTCAGTTGGCCTTTCAAATTAGTTTTAGTTCTCAAATTCTGTTCCTAAAAATAAGACAGGGAAATCAGATCAGGGAATTAAATGATTTAGCATCATTGTTTCCCAAAGGCCTATTTGTCATGTAAATCTCTCACAATGATTATGGATAAAGTTTTTTCACATGAAGAAAGAGTGGATGCATATGCAAAACAACAAGGTCTCATGGCTCACAAATGCTGCAAATCATAACCTCAACAAACAATAGCACACCTCTGTGTGCTACCGCCAGTAGTCATTTAATACCACCCAGTAATGCTATGTCAAAGGACCAAATCATTCATGTTTAAATCTTCTTAAATATTGTTATACAACCAAATGAAATGCAGGTTATGAGATTAGCTCATTAAATGTTACTCACAGCCATTTTTCCAATAAAGGGTAGACTGTGCCATCAATATTTGGGGGGGATGTGGGCTATTCCCTGCGTTGGCCATTTTGAGAGGAGCAGACAGCCTGCTGAGAAAAATACAGTGGTTCATGCTGGTGATCCGGGAATCCGAAAAGCCACCAGCAAAAAGCTATGAATTATTTTGAGCGCAAAATGCATTTTCTTTGAAGACCATGTGCCATTAGGGCCCTTTTGCTCCCTTTTAAATTGTTTTTATGCTGTGAGTAATGTTAACCTTTGCTATTGTAGTCATGGAATTTTCTCTCTCTCTCTCTCTTCCTCTCTCCCTCTATTTTTCCCCCTGACACAAAGCATGGAGGGATGGAATGGAAAGGAAATATAAAGTAGCGGAACCATTTACTCTGGGGAAGAGGTGGGAGCAGAAACCTTGTATGCTCTCTTCCATAAATGCCCCTTTTCAGATCTTTAGATGAGGTTCTGTGAGAAGTTCTTTGTCAGGTTCCTTGTCATTTACTTTATGTTCGTATTCTTCTTTTTTATTATTTCTTATTGTTGTTACATTGTCGAGGAAGGAACCTGCAAGTAAACATTTAGTTAGAAGATGTATACCATGCGTATCCCGTACATACGACTAATAAAACTTGAAACTTGAGAAGCTTTATGACTGATTGAAGAGCTACTACACTCATGGGAGGAATAGCCAATAGAAGACCATTATGACATACTACATCACTACATTGTACCTTGTTTTGTTTTTGTTTATGCATGTGTATAGATGATGTAATGCATTATTGATGAGGCCTGTACCATGTTTGAATATCATTGTTTTTAGTGTCTCAAAACTCAATTTGAGAGGTCCACAATGTGGTTTAAAAAAATGAATCATCTGATGGATTAATTGAAGTACCTGACGGATGAAAAAAGTCACAACCGGGTTGATAGAATCATTTTTTAAATGCTGACAGTCAATTTGTTCATTGGACATGGTGGGATCATTTTATGTCTGTAAAATGGATTATGCGAAAAATGGCGGTGGATGCGCTTTTATGCGTTTAATTATTAGTCTGCAGATGAAATAAGTTATGATGAACTTCACATGGTGGTGAAAGTGCAAGGTGATGAGCTTGATGCTCCTTTCCAATAAATATTGAGGGTCTTATTCTGGTGAAATGGTGATCGATGCTTGGCTGCCGTTTGACAAATACAAATATTATCGCTCTTATCCATAATAATCTCATAATATAGGTAGCCTACACACACAGTAGTGTGAAGATGTTCGGTGGGTGCTGAGATTGTTTCTGCCCACACTACAGATGGCTATATCGTTCCCTAATACAGGACTAGTAAAGGCTCAGTGCACTACTTTTGTGCAAAACAAAACAAAAATATGTATTTATTTTCCTGATTTTTCAGGGGTTCCTGCAGCACCCTCAGCACCCCTGCTTCCCGCGGCTATGCTTGCCCACACTGTATCTGCTGCAGTAGCTGTTGGCTAGAGCTCATGTGCCAAGGCCAGAGTGGGCACATTTGCTATATATCGCAACAGTTTTTTGTGACAAAACCATCAGTAGAGTTGAAAATGCAATGGAAACCCATTTAACTTGTATTATTTTTATTTTCCTGGGGCCCTGGAGATTTCCTGATCTGGTTGGCTTACCCAGTGGTTCTCAAACCTCTGTTCGTGTACCTCCAGCCAGTTCATGCATTTGATCTATTCCAGAACTAGCACAACTTGTCCTTGATTAGGTGAGTCAGGTGAATTAGTTCAGGGCTAAAACAAAATTGTGAAATGTCTGGGGGTTCCTGAGAAGAGGTTTGAGATCCACTGGGCTAACCTAACTAGGTAAAACTCCGGATCCTAGTTGGAGGGTATAACATTGTAAAAAAATACTACTGTAAAATGGTTTTATATGGGCTATGATGAGACTAGATATTTTCTAATCAGGTCATATGTTTTTTAGTTTTTTTAAAGACAACAACTGCGATTGCACAATATAACTAACATGGCTGAGTTTGCTTTATGCAGGGTTGCATTGTGTAGGCCTTTGCATCTGTAATTAAAAAGTTATTCACACAGTATGTCATTACTGTTGTGTTGATTGTGAATGCCAGTCAATAATTTTGGATTGATTAGGTCTAGGTAGCCTAGCCACCTGAAGTTTGAATATAAACCACATTTTCTCAACAAAAATAAATAGGCCTATTTTAGTCTATAAATACATGATGTTACCGCTTACACGGAACCCAAACTGCGCCATTATGCATAAATGAATTTTGTCCCCCTACACCAAACGCGACACGCGGGTTAAAATACCAAAACAAACTCTGAACCAATTACATTAATTTGGGGACAGGTCGAAAAGCATTAAACCTTTATGGCAATTTAGATAGCTTGCACTTGCTAACTAATTTGTCCTATTTAGATAGCTTGCTGTTGCTAGCTAATTTGTCCTGGGATATAAACATTGAGTTGTTATTTTACCTGAAATGCACAAGGTCCTCTACTCCGACAATTAATCCACACATAAAAAGGTCAAACGAATTGTTTCTAGTCATCTCTCCTCCTTCTAGGCTTTTTCTTTTCTTGACTTTATATTGCGATTGCCAACTTTCATAAATTAGGTGCATTACCGCCACCGACCTCGTTCGTCTTTCAGTCACCCACGTGGGTATAACCAATGAGGAGATGGCATGTGGGTACCTGCTTTGTTAAACCAATGAGGAGATGGGAGAGGCAGGACTTGCAGCGTGATCTGCGTCAGAAATAGAACTGACTTCTATTTTAGCTCTTGGCAATGCAGACGCTCGTTGGCGCACGCGAGCAGTGTGGGTGCAATAATTGAATAATATAGATTTCTAAATGTATTTTGCAACACTCGTGCACACGACACGAGCAGTGTTGTCAGCCTGTTACTTTCCCCTGGCCTGACCGGAGGCAGGTAGCCTAGTGGTTAGAGCATTGGGCTAGTAACCAAAATGTTGCTAGATTGAGTCCCTGAGCTGAGGGTAAAAATCTGTTGTTCTGTCCCTGAACAAGGCAGTTAACCCACATTGTAAATAAGAACTTGTTCTTAACTGACTTGCCCAGTTAAATAAAGGTAAAAACAAAATTGGCTTCTCTAGGCTACCTGCAGTTGTGGTTGTTATCAGTAGGCTAGAGTTGGTCAGACTGAAGCACAGATTAATTGTGCATGAGTTGACAAATCATATCTAAAGAACAGTATGTTGTCCCTATTTTCAACGCTTTGGTGGCAATATTTTTATCAAAACGTTTGCGGGCGGCCCTGCTGTACTGATCTCTGCAACATGGACAGATGGAAATCCCCACATAATGATACAAATGAAGACACATACCCTACTGTATGTATCTCGAAATGTGGAGTTAGTATCTCAAAATGTTGACTTAATATCTCAACAGTTTTAGATAGTATCACTTTTTTTGGAAGGGAGTGGTGGGAATGGGCTACCATAAATAATGATTGTATTATTATGGAGTGACACTTTTTTTTTAGATGTTTAACTAAATGCATCAGGGCTTGTGTAGGCATAGGGCCAATTGGTAATTCATTGGAAACACATTCCTCTAATACCTGTGTAGTAACAGTGTATTAATGAACAGTAATATGGATGGTTACATGATGACGATGCCAAACTGACAACCTCTACCGGTTAACAGCTACATACCACGCTACCTGTTGACCGCTCTATACCACGTGAACACTTGAGCCGCCTTTTTAAGCTCCTCTCTGCACCATCCGACAGCCGCGCGTGATTTCCATGGGAACGTCGTCAAGCAAAATAAAATGACCGGGTTTGCTTGGTCAGAGTGGGCTTGGTTGGTTGACAGTAATCTTGCTATGGCTGCAAAGGTAAGTTCACCTTGTACGAGGAAAAAAACATTTTGTCAGTAGGTGAAATAGACAATGGCAGAACATACAACGACACCTCCGAACGCATGGACCACATTCTCACACACTGACTTCCTCCCCCATGTATTGATAGATGGCTAGCCAGCTAGCTACTAACGTTAGTTAGCCGGATAAGAGGATGTTCGAGGTTAACATTAGCCAGTGGCAATGACATTGGGGCTTTACAGCGAGGAGGACGGGGCAAGGTGGTAATGGGATACAGCCTTTCCCTGTGATGCACTATGCGGAATCCGGTTATCAGACTGACCTGCCACTGAAACCGGTGGTCTCTGTCCGTTACACGTCTCGAGCCACTGGCTGATTAGCAAGCACGTATTTGACGTGAAGCCGGCTCTAGCCTGGTAAGCTTTATACGCTCAGTGCTGGTAACCTTGCGTAGCCTTATGCTATATGACGATTCTCCCAATATACATACAGTAATATAGGCAGGCTACTGTTGTTACTCGCGTCATTGCCGCAGATATTTCACATAATGTGAAAATGTATCAACATTCTACAAGATACATTCAGCACGTGCCTTGTGTCGTCATGTGCCTCGTGCCACTGTTTTGAATGAAGTGTCCCCTCCCCCAATGACCTGTATACTGCTGGATCCTCTGTTAGTATGACCAGCCCATTTCATTAGATCACTGTATATAAAAAAGAGAGTAGGCCTAATATTGACTTGTTGAATCCTAAACATGGTCAAAATAGCATGTCTCACTTTTACTACAAAGTGAGTAAAATATCTTGTTAACAAGACATGTAGGCTAAGTTAACATTCTCCTAATATGCCTGTTAATAGAATTGTAATTTAAAAAAAAGTGTATTATTATCAGGTTATTACTACAATATTGAGCTAATGAGAGCTTGGTTGTTGATTATGTTGATAGGTAACTGTGGTCTTTGTTGTAATTTCATGTAATTTTGTTTAATTTCTCCAGGGACAAAGGAGGGCTGACCCTACTGAGCTGAAAGCTATTTTTTTAAAGGTGAGTTGTGTAAAAATATATTCACCAATGTTGCCTTAGCACTCTGCATACAAGACAACTTCATGTACTGGAATGCCATTGTTAATAATGCATTAATTTGTGGCCTTCTTCTGGCTCAAGTCACCTAAACAAGAGTCAATAGCACATTCATGGTTTTCCTTATTGTTGTCTGAATCCTAACTTGAGATCCCTGCACACAACTCAAATTTCTACCATTGACATCAATGCATGATTTATGCGAAAGTCTCAAGTTACATGCGAATGATCTCAAGTTAGGTGTCAGCCCAAAGGTTTGAACATGTGTACAGTGTCTTCCTCAATCAGTAGATCATATATTACCAAATCAACAATGAGTTCTGTCTGTGTGTGTTTGTGTGTCTCTCTGTGTGTGTCTCTGTCTGTCTGCCTGTCTGTGTGTGTGTCTGTGTGTGTGTGCATGTGCATGCGTTTTTGTGTGTGTATGCGTTTGCCATTGCAGTATGCCAGCATCCAGAAAAATGATGAGCACTACATGTCTCCGGAGGACTTTGTGACCCGGTTCCTCCACGCACACACTGACATCAGGCTGTCTGATGAGGCCACCTCACTGCTGGCTGGGGTAGTGGACCAGAAGAAAGATGGGTGTGTAGAAGATCAGGGCTCTTATCACAAAGCCTATCAGAGTAGGAGTGCTAATCTAGGATCAGTTTAGCTTTTTAATCATAATGAATAGGAGACAATTTGTGAATACAGGCTCTGACTATGAGAAGCATAGGCATTAGGCCTAGTTATAGGTTGGTTATGACAAGGACCTGGAGTATTTTGATAATTTGGTGGGTGGTCATGTTTGTCATATTTCAAATGTGAATTGGAAATGTGTTTTTTGCATATCCCAACTCCCCCCGAGAATGGGGTAACAGCCAGGGTTCGCCAAGATCAAGATTTTTCACAGTGTCGGCTCGGGATTCGACTAGTGACCTTTCGGGTACTTTCCCAAAACTCTAACCGCTAGGCTACCTGCTGTCCTTTTAGCAAGGGCCCTAGAGGTTTTTGTATAAGTCACATGGTCAGGAAAATGTAGAGCCCTAGGTATGAATTTAACATTGTGGAGAAAAACACAGGACAACAGGGATTGTTTTAGTATTTTTATTCACCATTACTTGCATTAAGCACATATATATGTATATATATATATATATATATATATATATATATCTATATACAGTAGATATACATGTCCAGTTTATTAGGTACACCAATCTACTACCGGGTCGGACCCCACTTTGCTTCCAGAACAGACAGAATTCTCCGGGGCATGGATTCTACAAGTCTGAAACGTTCCTCAGGGATGTTAGTCCATGCTGCATCACGCAGTTGATGCAGATTGGACAGCGGTTGACCACCGCCACCAGCCTGTACAGTTGACACCAGGTAGGTAGGGTCCATGGACTCATGCTGCTTGAGTCAAATCCTATCTCTGCCATCAGCATGACCCAACAGGAACCAGGATTTGTCAGACCGGGCAAGGTTTTTCCACTCCTCAATTGTCCATTGTTGGTGATCGCATGCCCACTGGAGCCGCTTCTTCTTGTATTTAGCTGATAGGCGTGGAACCCGGTGTGGTCGTCTGCTGCAATAGCCCATCCGTGATAAGGATCGACAAGTTGTGTGTTTGGAGATGCCGTTCTGAATACTGCTTGTTTTCACACACAGGTCTGCTGCTGGCTGGATGTTTTTTTGTCACATTATTCTGGGGAAACCCTAGATACTGTCGTGCGTGAAAAGCCCAGGTGGGTGGCCGTTTCTGAGATACTGGATCTGGCATGCCTGGTACCAAAGATCATACCACACTCAAAATTGCTTAGGTCACTCATTTTGCCCATTCTAACATTCAATTGAACAGTAACTGAATGCCTCGATGCCTGCCTGCCTGCTTTATATTGCAAGCCACATGATTCACTGTCTGTAGGAGTGAATCATTTTCGTGAACGTGGTGGTGTACCTAATAAACTGGCCAGTGCGTGTATATACTGTATCTGGCTTTGATCCTGTGTACTCCCCTAGCCCTTATTTTCTAATACACAGGATTCAATCCAAGAAACAATTAATAATGTTTTGCTAACCACTTATTCTACCACAAATGTATCTGATTTATTTAGTAGAAAAAGAGAATCCTACAAATCCTCAAAGCCCATTTGTCAGGTGTTGTTCCCTTCCTTCTGTTGGTTGTTGCTAGCCTAATTCATCTCATCTTATCCCCCTCTCCCCCCATCACCCCTATTTTTTACATTAATATGTATGTTTTTAATGATACATAATGACGGGCAATAAAATGTTAGGGTAAGTCAAAAAGAAAAAGCGTGTTGCCACGGCAACCACCTGGGCTCCAGCAAAGAGCAGAGTGCATGCGGTCATGTTGCTCACATTATGAAGGCCTGCTTTAAAATGGAGTGGAGGCTGGCTGGCTGCACACATGCACTGTAATTGCCCGTGCCATTCAGCACTCCTGCATTGTGTGGATTTGGGAGCCAGATAAATGGCGACGGCATCACTGCTATTAAGGGATAAATCTATTAGGAAACCATGGCTTGGTCTCTGTATCTAAACCTCATTTGGTGAGATGGGGTGGTGGGGAGGGGATAGGAAATGACAAGGGAGTAGAAATGTCTGGTTTGATAGTTTGATCAAAGCCACAAAATCAGAGACCTTTGTTTGAATGCATCCATTTTGTTTACAGTTGACATTGTAGGTTAGTCGCCATGTATTTTGTTATTTTTTGCCAGTGAACCCTAAAAAGATGTTTTGATTTCCGTTAGACAATGAGATGGATGATTATGCCTAGCGCGGGAAGAGAGAACAGACAATGGTTGCGCGTGTCAACAACACCCCCTTTTATGTTCACAGAAAACAGAAATACATTGTTTTTGACAAGAACCTGTTGAGTGAGCTCCCTGAAAGAAAATAAACTAAGAAAATAATCCACAGAGTCTATTGTATTTTCATATACTCCCTCTATCTTAAATTACAGTATTTTTCAGGATGTGCATACTGCATACATTTTTTTCTCTAATGCGTCTTGCTGCTGTTTTTACCCCAGGTAGGATTCCATTTCACAGAGATAAGTCAGGGAGGGGTAATTGTTTTTTTCGGAGTAGAGGGGGTTTGGGTGTACGTAAACAGTGTAATGCATTTCTCTGCCTCCCTCTGTGACTGTGTAAATTAGGTGATACACTCACTGACGGCCATCACAGTTTCTCTCTCTGCCTTGAAATCACTTTTCTCTCTTGTTATTCAGCCTCCCCAGACTTGGCTGGCTGAGATAGATACACTCCCTTTCTGTCTATGTAGACATCCCTGCTGCTGTCGGAAATATGTGTCAGAGATTTTTCCTGCCTCCCTCCTTCCCTGTCTCTCTCATTTTCTTTTTCTCTCTCTTGCTCTCTCTTTCTCTCTCTTGCTCCCCCCCCCCCTCTCTCTCTCTTTTTCGATGGAAAACTCTTCCAAGTGTGAAACCCCTCCCAAGTCTCTTGGGGGTTAAAACTTTGTAAAGAGAGCATGCTGGGAAAATAGCAGTCCTTCCAGCCAGACATGTGTATTTTGGTGTGCCTGCTTGGAAGAACCCAAAGCATCCAGCCCACCAGCCGGACAGCTAGCGAAACAGACAGCCGGACTGCCAGCCAGCCAGTCAGCTAGCCAGCAGTCACCTCTGGGTGGAAGGCTGTCAGTGACAATAGCAGGGACAGGGGATCATTGAAGGTGTCCTCTTACCCCTCTACTGTCAGGGATAAAAGCTGTCGCTCCAGCCTAACCCGCCCAAATGTTTATGCTGTAAACAGTGTTGTAGGTCCTGGATAGCTCTTCTAGGAGCTGTGTTTACCAGCTGAAGATGACAAAAAAGTGTAGACATCATATACACCCTCGAACAAAGACATCAAGGATGTATACCTACTTATCGACTTTGTATAGAGATACACTTTCAACCTTTGTTGACCTCTCACTCGGACTAAGAAAGGGCCACATGTACTGCATGATCATATTGACTGAATAGCTACTGATTTCAAATGAAAAATAATCCTCTCTATTTAGTATAGCATTAACTGCACATGTTGGGATTTATATCTTACATTTCCTGGACACATACTGTAGTCTCATGTTTGTAAATGCATATGTTTTTGTGCACTCAGACAATGTACAATCTGGTCACATGCCATATTAGTTGGTAGATGGTTTGTTTGCATTACAACATGCTGGCATCTCTTTTTGGGGGGTAATTGTTTTCTAGTTGTTTTTTATTTATTTTACTAGGCAAGTCAGTTAAGATCAAATTCTTATTTACAATGATGGCCTACTCTGGCCAAACCTGGACGATGCTGGGTCAATTGTGCGCCGCCCTATGGGACTGTCAATCACGGCCAGCTGTGATTCAGCCTGGATTTGAACCAGAGACTGTAGTGACACCTATTGCACTGAGATGCAGCTCCTTAGACCGCTGCGCCACTCGGGAGCCCCTAGTCATAGGAATGCTAATCAACTATCATAATCCTCATCCCTGGCACATTCACCATAGTGTGTGTAATACCTCCTGAACCCTCTCACATCTCCCAAAGTCATCTTAATACCCCTGATAATCAACCCCTGATAATCAACAAGTTACAGTAACATTGTCATAATCCATGGCTTCATAACTACTGAAATGCTCACCAACGTAAACAGATGCACATAAAAAATCCTACTGCACTTCCCTACTGCATTTTAGGCAGTCTCTGTTCTCTCTCCTGCATTCCTCTGAAGTTTGTCTACAGTAACTCACGAAATGACCTTCTAAGAGTTTTTATGTTTCAACCAATTTTAATGTTCAACATTTAATATGGTTCCAGCCACAAGAGCTGTACCCATATTAGCTTGTAGCAGGGCACTTTTGTGCACCTCCACCCAAACCCCACCAGCAGGCCCCTGTTTGAAAACCGCCAGCTAGCTAAGTCAATAAAACAATTACTCTTTCCGATTTTTCTACACCGCAAGGCAGACAGAGCAGAGCATACCTACAAGCCTACAGATTCCCAATTAATCCCTCTTTGAATTTCATCAGTAACAAAATTAATTAGAGTTGCCAGGAAAATGTAATCATCTCTCCCCTGGAAATTGAAATAGATTAGAGATGTGTGCTCAGGGGATTGCTCATTAGAACTGACCCCGCATAATTATTGTATCCATTTGTGAAATTCATAATGGACTTCAGGCAACTTTGAACCGCGCATGAATTAAGACTAGATTGCGCCGTTGTCCCCAGGGGCTCCCATGGGAGTTCAAATGACCCTGTTGGTATCTTTGTCCTGTTTTTGTAGATGATGTATGGCCATTTGTAGTAATATCATAAAGAAGTGAAATACAACGATATTAGTGACACATACATGCTGCAGGTTACACATCCAGAGAGAGAGAGAGAGAGAGACAGAGAGACAGAGAAATAAAGAGAGAGAGATAGATAGATAGAAAGAAAGAAAGAGAGAGAAAGATAGAGAGAGAGAGAAAGACCGCAAGAAAGATATAAAAAATATAGAGAGATAGAAAGATATACTGTGGGGAGAACATGTATTTGATACGCTGCCTATTCTGCAGGTTTTCCTACTTACAAAGCATGTAGAGGTCTGTAATTTTTATCATAGGTACACTTCAACTGTGAGAGACGGAATCTAAAACAAAAATCCAGAAAATCACATTGTATGATTTTTAAGTAATTCATTTGCATTTTATTTCATGACATAAGTAATTGATACATCAGAAAAGCAGAACTTAATATTTGGTACAGAAACCTTTGTTTGCAATTACAGAGATCATACGTTTCCTGTAGTTCTTGACCAGGTTTGCACACACTGCAGCAGGGATTTTGGCCCACTCCTCCATACAAACCTTCTCCAGATCCTTCAGGTTTCGGGGCTGTCGCTGGGCAATACGGACTTTCAGCTCCCTGCAAAGATTTTCTATTGGGTTCAGGTCTGGAGACTGGCTAGGCCACTCCAGGACCTTGAGATGCTTCTTACGGAGCCACTCCTTGGTTGCCCTGGCTGTGTGTTTCGGGTCGTTGTCATGCTGGAAGACCCAGCCACGACCCATCTTCAATGCTCTTACTGAGGGAAGGAGGTTGTTGGCCAAGATCTCGCGATACATGGCCCCATCCATTCTCCTCAATACAGTGCAGTCGTCCTGTCCCCTTTGCAGAAAAGCATCCCCAAAGAATGATGTTTCCACCTTCATGCTTCACAGTTGGGATGGTGTTCTTGGGGTTGTACTCATCCTTCTTCTTCCTCCAAACACGGCGAGTGGAGTTTAGACCAAAAAGCTCTATTTTTGTCTCATCAGACCACATGACCTTCTCCCATTCCTCCTCTGGATCATCCAGATGGTCATTCAGACGGGCCTGGACATGCGCTGGCTTGAGCAGGGGGACCTTGTGTGCGCTGCAGGATTTTAATCCATGACGGCGTAGTGTGTTACTAATGGAGACTGTGGTCCCAGCTCTCTTCAGGTCATTGACCAGGTCCTGCCGTGTAGTTCTGGGCTGATCCCTCACCTTCCTCATGATCATTGATGCCCCACGAGGTGAGATCTTGCATGGAGCCCCAGACTGAGAGTGATTGACCGTCATCTTGAACTTCTTCCGTTTTCTAATAATTGCGCCAACAGTTGTTGCCTTCTCACCAAGCTGCTTGCCTATTGTCCTGTAGCCCATCCCAGCCTTGTGCAGGTCTACAATTTTATCCCTGATGTCCTTACACAGCTCCCTGGTCTTGGCCATTGTGGAGAGGTTGGAGTCTGTTTGATTGAATGTGTGGACAGGTGTCTTTTATACAGGTAACGAGTTTAAATAGGTGCAGTTAATACAGGTAATGAGTGGAGAACAGGAGGGATTCTTAAAGAAAAACTAACAGGTCTGTGAGAGCCAGAATTCTTACTGGTTGGTAGGTGATCAAATACTTATGTCATGCAATAAAATGCAAATTAATTACTTAAAAATCCTACAATGTGATTTTCTAGATTTTTGTTTTAGATTCCGTCTCTCACAGTTGAAGTGTACCTATGATAAAAATTACAGACCTCTACATGCTTTGTAAGTCAGAAAACCTGCAAAATCTGCAGTGTATCAAATACTTGTTCTCCCCACTGTATATCGATATACACCTGTTTATCATGGCAGAGGGGGAAATGTGTAACTTCATATTAAATCATTTTTACATGTGTAAAGTTGCCCGTCAACGTTATAGCAGTCAACTCAGACACAACACTGACATGAAATCATTCTCATTAAGTTTGACATTTCACTCAGCTGAGAAGTAGCCTACCTTTATTAAGATTTTCATAGATTGATCGGCTGTTCTGTAAATTGGTTTTGTCATCCAGTGTTGTATAAGATGAAACTTGTGTTCTATAGTTCTGCTCTAAATGATTGCACAGCAAGTGCTGTAAAATGTGTTCTAGTGATGCTGATAGTCCTCCTCTGCTCTCTCATTGTGGAACATGACATTATCTGAGTATACTTTTACCAGATAGCCTCACATTCAACTTTCTTTTTATTTGTCTCACTTCTCTCTCACTATTTCTCTCACTATTTCTCTCACTATTTCTCTCACTATTTCTCTCACTATTTCTCTCTCTCTCTCTTTCAATTCATGGTAAACATATGTTAACATTGCCAAAGCGAGTGAAATAGATAATATACAAAAGTGAAATAAACAATAAAAATGTACAGTAAACATTACACTCACAGAAGTTCCAAAATAATTAAGACATTTCAAGTGTCATATTATGTCTATATACAGTGTTGTGCAAATAGTTAAAGTACAAAAGGTAAAATAAATAAACATAAAAATGGGTTGTATTTACAATGGTGTTTGTTCTTCACTGGTTGCCCTTTTGTTGTGGCAACAGGTCACACATCTTGCTGCTGTGATGGCACACTGTGGTATTTCACCCAGTAGGTATGAGAGTTTATCAAAATTGGGTTTGCTTTCAAATTCTTTGTGGATCTGTGTAATCTGAGGGAAATATGTGTCGCTAATATGGTCATACATTTGGCAGGAGGTTAGGTAGCCCAGTTTCCACCTCATTTTGTGGGCAGTGTGCACATAGCCTGCCTTCTCTTGAGAGCCAGGTCTGCCTACGGCGGCCTTTCTAAATAGCAAGGCTATGCTCACTGAGTCTGTACATAATCAAAGCTTTCCTTAAGTTTGGGTTAGTTACGGTGGTCAGATATTCTGCCACTGTGTAGTCTCTGTTTAGGGCCAAATAGCATTCTAGCTTGCTCAGTTTCTTTGTTAATTCTTTCCAATGTATCAAGTAATTATCTTTTTGTTTTCTCATGATTTGGTTGTGTTGCTGTCCTGGGGGGTCTGTTTGTGTTTTTGAACAGAGTCCCAGGATCAGCTTGCTTAGGGGTCTCTTCTCCAGGTTAATTTCTCAGTAGGTTAGGGCTTTGTTATGGAAGGTTTGGGAATCACTTCCTTTTAGGTGGTTGTAGAATTTATTGGCTCTTTTCTGGATTCTAATAATTAGCAGGTATCAGCCTAATTCTGCTCTGCATGCATTATTTGGTGTTTTACATTGTACACTGAGGATATTTTTGCAGAATTCTGCATGCAGAGTCTGAATTTGGTGTTTGTCCCATTTTGTGAATTCTTGGTTGGTGAGCAGACCCCAGACCCCACAACCATAAAGGGCAATGAGTTCTATAACTGATTCAAGTATTTTTTATCCAGATCCTAATTGTTATGTCAAATTTTCTGTTCCTTTTGATGGCATAGAAGGCCCTTGCCTTGTCTCTCAGATCGTTCATAGCTTTGTGGAAGTTACCAGTGGCGCTGATGTTTAGGCCGAGGTATGCATAGCTTTTTGTGTGCAATAGGGCAACGGTGTCTAGATGGAATTTGTATTCGTGGTCCTGGGAACTGGACCTTTTTTGTCTTACTGAGATTTAGTGTCAGGACCCAGGTCTGACAGGATCTGTGCAGAAGATCTAGATGCTGCTGTAGGCCTTCCTTGGTTGGGGACAGAAACACCAGATCATCAGCAAACAGTAGACATTTTACTTCAGATTCTAGTAGGGTGAGGCGGGTGCTGGAGGCTGTGCTAGTGCCCTTGCCAATTTGTTGATATCTAAATTGAAGAGAGTGGGGCTTAAGCTGCATCCCTGTTTTTTTGCCAATTTTAACCGCACAGTTGTTGTTTGTGTACATGGATTTTATAATATGGTATGTTTTACCCCCAACACCACTTTCCATCAATTTGTATAGCAGACCCTCATGCCAAATTGAGTCAAAGGTTTTTTGAAATCAACAAAGCATGAGAAGCCCTTGCCATTGTTTTGCTTGTTTGTTTGTCAATTAGGGTGTGCAGGGTGAACACGTGGTCTATCGTACGGTAATTTGGTAAAAAGCTTATTTGACATTTGCTCAGTACATTGTTTTCACTGAAGAAATGTACAAGTCTGCTATTAATGATAATGCAGAGGATTTTCCCAAGGTTGCTGTCGACCCATATCCTATGGTAGTTATTGGGGTCAAATTCGTCTCCACTTTTGTGAATTGGGGTGATTATTCCTTGGTTCCAAATATTGTCGAAGATGCCAGAGCTGAAGATGATGTTAAAGAGTTTAAGTTTAGCAGATTGGAATTTGTGGTCTGTATACTTTATAATTTCATTGAGGATACCATCAACACAACAGTCTCTCTCTCTCGCTCTCTCTCCCTCTCCTTCTCTCTCTCTTTCTCTCCTTCAGGTTGATCTCCTTCCAGGAGTTTGTGGCTTTTGAGTCGGTCCTGTGTGCTCCAGATGCTCTCTACATGGTCGCCTTCCTGCTGTTTGACAAGACTGGCAAAGGAGCAGCCACCTACGGTACCTAACCTTCCCTCTGGTTTGATTGACAGCTCTATTTTAGCTCTAACCCTCTAATCCCCTGGTATGATTTGTGACATATGAGAGACCTGTGATATGCAGGTGACCGTTGAAGTACAAAATGTTTACACTTATAGCTAGGCTTTTAATATGTAAGTGAAGGAAGAATTCTTAGTACACTGTGAGGTCTTTTATTTACTGAAAGTAAATTTCATTGGACATTTTGTTATTTTGGAAGAAGTTGATAATAAAATATGTTTTACTCTCTCAAAATGACAAAAAATTATATTGTCAAACATAACCATCAGAGTCAATGACAGTAACCTTAGCCCCTATGAAGGTGACAGTGTAAGCACCCCTATGGAGATGACAGGATGACAGATATTGGTTTTGGAAGGGTGGAGGGGTGGAGGGGGAGAAGACATGTCTGTCGGAAAGGAGGAGAGTGTGTGTGTGATTGGCACCATTACCCAGAAGCCTCCGAGCCCAGAGGTTAGAAGAGGAGACATTTGTACGTGTTGCTCATTTCACATTTCCCTAATTGATTTAAACAACCCTAATTTTGCCTTCTGTAGGTGTGCCACATTAGCACATTAGGACTGATTTGAAATGCAGCACACATATCTTGGGCACAAACAGAGAGAAACTAAATTCCATTCTAATTGTTGCTCGTCGGCAGGGAGTAAGATCATTGTGGTTCATTATATATGCACATATGTTAATTTTCATATTTTAAAAGCTCAATTAGACTATTTATCTGTGGCTTGGTATATCTGGTTTAGTAATTGAAAGGTCTGTTGTTTTTCTGCCTTCTGAAAGGTTAATGAATGTAGCCTACCTGAATGCTACTGTGGCTACGCTAGGAGATGCAATAAGAAGTCAAATATTTCACATACACTGCTGTCTGTACCTCATGTTCTGCTACCATTTTAACTTGTGTCTGAGATTATGGTCTTGTCAAAGTCACTTTTTTGTGATCCATTCCATCATTTTCTCTTTTCTCTTTGCTTTTTCATTAGATGAAATGGCCTTCTCCATCTCAACCACTATAACAAGTCACTCCTTTATAACTTATTAAAAGCATTCATTGCTGCGGCTTAGCTGCATTAAAGACAGTTTGTTTTTCAACATCAATGGCTTGTTCTGATTTCTTATTTCTTTTCAAAACATTTTTGTACTCTCTTTTCTTGTTTGTTAGTAACCTGTGTAATTTATATTAAGTGAACACGGAAAAACATATATTTTTACATGAAGGGATGAATACACTGTTATTTCTTAGTGTTTCATAAAAATACATCCATAATTTGGTGGAATAGAGTTCCACAAACCGTGACATGAATGCATGTTAAAACGGGATTGTACTGCAGCCAAAGAGATAAAAAAAGAGGATAAAAGGTTGCCTGGGTGTCGACAGGTCCATAAAGGCTGATAATATAAACGGCAGGTCTGGAATGGGGAATGGCACGGCAGTGTTACACTGTTGAGTAAATGCAGCATTTTTATTGCCTCATTAAAGTGTAAAACCTGTTGGAGCTGTCTTGTTCCAAAAGGTAGGGGGAAAAATCACACTCCATATTTCTAGTGTGCGGCCCAAATGCCTCTCTCATTTCTCTTTAAGTTATTTATTCCCCTCTTAGTTACACTGATACATACTAGCAGGTTTGAAACACGTTTCTGGTTTCGTGGCGTAATAAGGAGTAGGTTCCTCTGGCTCTGTTTGTTTTGGTTTCTCTGATAAGGGTGTAATCATTTGGGCTGGTGTTCAATGTCTCCCACCTACATTACCTCTATTGGCTGAGACTGATACAGAATTTTAAAAGTGTGTAATCACATAGCTTCACATATTTTATAGCTACAGTATGCCTACAGTACTGTCTAATGCTTCCATCAGATGTCAATCCATCATCGTTGTTGAGCCCTGTGGCTTCAGGAACCTGTAACTTTCATCGTTATTAACACATACTTTTCTAATATGAAATCTCTTAAAAAACTGGTCAATGATCATTCCAATGACTTGATACAAAATAATACCCTTTGACATAATACACAACAATGTCCACCATGTCTGCAAGTAACCGAGTCTTGTGACGCAATGCTACAGCTAACCAGCCATCTACAGTAGTCTGTCAACATTGTCTGAATGAAAAGGGGACTGATTTCATTAAAGGTGCTTGTCTCGTCTCTCCTCAGAGGACGTGAAGCAGGTCTTCAGCCAAACCACAAACCATCAGCACATCCCCTTTAACTGGGACTCTGAGTTCATGCGGCTGCACTTCGGCATGGAGAGGACCAAGCACCTCAGCTATGGAGAGTTCACCCAGTTCCTCCTGGTGGGTTAAAATTCTCTATATCACCTTGCAGTCACATAGACTGTCTCTCTCTCTCTTTCTTTCTTTCTCTTTCGCAAATCTCTCTCTAATTTTTTCTCTCTCTTTTTCTCTCTCTCTCTCGCTCTCTCTCTTTCTGTCTGAGCAAATTCTTTGTCCACGTCAATGTGTCTCTGTCAGTCAGATGTCCGTTTAAATATGCGTCTCCCTCTTTATCTCTCTGTCAATGTTTCTATCTCGCTCTCAATTTCATCCTCTCCATTCGTGTCAGACTTTGTCTATCTGTCTGTCAAGTCTTTTTCATTTTGCCTTCAGACCCTGTATATTAATTATGGTATGGAATTTTCTTCTGACAAAGTCAATGAAACCACATCAGTTTTCGTGTTTGACCTTTACTATAACCTCCTTGTCTGTATTCAGACTGTGTGTGATGCCGATGGTGTGTGTGTCTGTATTCAGGCTGTGTGTGATGCCGATGGTGTGTGTGTCTGTTTTCAGGCTGTGTGTGATGCCGATGGTGTGTGTGTGTCTGTATTCAGGCTGTGTGTGATGCCGATGGTGTGTGTGTCTGTATTCAGGCTGTGTGTGATGCCGATGGTGTGTGTGTCTGTATTCAGGCTGTGTGTGATGCCGATGGTGTGTGTGTCTGTATTCAGGCTGTGTGTGATGCCGATGGTGTGTGTGTCTGTATTTAGGCTGTGTGTGATGCCGATGGTGTGTGTGTCTGTATTCAGACTGTGTGTGATGCCGATGGTGTGTGTGTCTGTATTCAGGCTGTGTGTGATGCCGATGGTGTGTGTGTCTGTATTCAGACTGTGTGTGATGCCGATGGTGTGTGTGTCTGTATTCAGGCTGTGTGTGATGCCGATGGTGTGTGTGTCTGTTTTCAGGCTGTGTGTGATGCCGATGGTGTGTGTGTGTCTGTATTCAGGCTGTGTGTGATGCCGATGGTGTGTGTGTCTGTATTCAGGCTGTGTGTGATGCCGATGGTGTGTGTGTCTGTATTCAGGCTGTGTGTGATGCCGATGGTGTGTGTGTCTGTATTCAGGCTGTGTGTGATGCCGATGGTGTGTGTGTCTGTATTTAGGCTGTGTGTGATGCCGATGGTGTGTGTGTCTGTATTCAGTGTGTGTGATGCCCACGATGTGTGCGTGTCTGTATTCAGTGTGTGTGATGCCCATGATGTGTGTGTGTCTGTATTCAGTGTTGGGGATGCCTATCCAGCCTTGGCTTGATACACACTCCCAGGTTCCTCTACTTGGTCCTGTTTCCCCAACATTAACCTGATTCTACTTGGTCCTGTTTCCCCAACACAGCCAGCCATATTAACCTGATTCTGTTACGGTGCGTGAATGAGGACCCAAAAGCGAATTAACTTAAACAGAGCTTCTTTAATTACCAAACATAGGTAGGCTCAGACGGACCGGCAGATTCCGACAGGACAAGACAAGGTTACAGCAAACATGACGACAGTCTGGTTCAGGCATGAAACACAACAAACAAGAATCCGACAAGGACAGGAACAAAAACAGAGAGAGATATAGGGGACTAATCAGAGGGAAAAAGGGAACAGGTGGGAAAAGGGGTGACGAGGTGGTTAGGAGGAGACAAGGCACAGCTGGGGGAAAGAGGGGGAGAAAAGGTAACCTAACAACGACCAGCAGAGGGAGACAGGGTGAAGGGAAAGGACAGAGACAAGACACAACATGACAGTACATGACAGTACCCCCCCACTCACCGAGCGCCTCCTGGCGCACTCGAGGAGGAAACCTGGCGGCAACGGAGGAAATCCTCGATCAGCGCACGGTCCAGCACGTCCCGAGAGGGAACCCAACTCCTCTCCTCAGGACCGTACCCCTCCCAATCTACGAGGTACTGGTGACCACGGCCCCGAGGACGCATGTCCAAAATTCTACGGACCCTGTAGATGGGTGCGCCCTCGACAAGGATGGGGGGGGGGGGGGGGGAAGACGAGCGGGGGCGCGAAGGACGGGCTTGATGCAGGAGACATGGAAGACCGGGTGGACGCGACGAAGGTATCGCGGAAGAAGAAGTCGAACTGCGACAGGATTAATGACCCGAGAAATACGGAACGGACCAATGAACCGCGGGGTCAACTTGCGAGAAGCCGTCTTAAGGGTTCTGAGTGGAGAGCCAAACTCTCTGACCGCGACAATATCTAGGACTCTTAGTTCTACGCTTATTAGCAGCCCTCACAGTCTGCGTCCTATAACGGCAAAGTGCAGACCTGACCCTCTTCCAGGTGCGCTCGCAACGTTGGACAAAAGCCTGAGCGGAGGGAACGCTGGACTCGGCGAACTGAGATGAGAACAGCGGAGGCTGGTACCCGAGGCTACTCTGAAAAGGAGATAGCCCGGTCGCAGACGAAGGAAGCGAGTTGTGGGCGTATTCTGCCCAGGGGAGCTGTTCTGACCAAGACGCAGGGTTGCGAAAAGAAAGACTGCGTAAGATGCGACCAATAGTCTGATTGGCCCGTTCTGCTTGACCGTTAGACTGGGGGTGAAAGCCGGAAGAGAGACTGACGGAAGCCCCAATCAAACGGCAAAACTCCCTCCAAAATTGAGACGTGAATTGCGGACCTCTGTCCGAAACGACGTCTGACGGAAGGCCATGAATTCTGAAAACATTCTCGATTTGTGCCGTCTCTTTAGCAGAAGGAAGCTTAGCAAGGGGAATGAAATGAGCCGCCTTAGAGAACCTATCGACAACCGTAAGAATAACAGTCTTCCCCGCTGACGAAGGCAGTCCGGTGACAAAATCTAAGGCGATGTGAGACCACGGTCGAGAGGGAATAGGAAGCGGCCTGAGATGGCCGGCAGGAGGAGAGTTACCGGACTTAGTCTGCGCGCAGACCGAACAAGCAGCCACGAAACGACGCGTGTCATGCTCCCGGGTGGGCCACCAAAAACGCTGGCGAATGGAAGCAAGCGTACCCCGAACGCCAGGGTGGCCGGCTAACTTGGCAGAGTGAGCCCACTGAAGAACGGCCAGACGAGTAGGAACGGGAACGAAAAGAAGGTTCCTAGGACAAGCGCGCGGCGACGGAGTGTGAGTGAGCGCTTGTTTTACCTGCCTCTCAATTCCCCAGACAGTCAACCCGACAACACGCCCCTCAGGGAGAATCCCCTCGGGGTCAGTGGAGGCTACTGAAGAACTGAAGAGACGAGACAAAGCATCAGGCTTGGTGTTCTTAGAGCCCGGACGATAAGAAATCACGAACTCGAAACGAGCGAAAAACAGCGCCCAACGCGCCTGACGCGCATTAAGTCGTTTGGCAGAACGGATGTACTCAAGGTTCCTATGGTCAGTCCAAACGACAAAAGGAACGGTCGCCCCCTCCAACCACTGTCGCCATTCGCCTAGGGCTAACCGGATGGCGAGCAGTTCGCGGTTACCCACATCATAGTTACGTTCCGACGGCGACAGGCGATGAGAAAAATACGCGCATGGGTGGACCTTGTCGTCAGAGAGGGAGCGCTGAGAAAGAATGGCTCCCACGCCCACCTCTGACGCGTCAACCTCGACAACGAACTGTCTAGAGACGTCAGGTGTAACAAGGATAGGAGCGGATGTAAAACGATTCTTGAGGAGATCAAAAGCTCCCTGGGCGGAAACGGACCACTTAAAGCACGTCTTGACAGAAGTAAGGGCTGTGAGAGGAGCTGCCACCTGACCGAAATTACGGATGAAACGACGATAGAAGTTCGCGAAGCCGAGAAAGCGCTGCAGCTCGACGCGTGACTTAGGGACGGGCCAATCAATGACAGCTTGGACCTTAGCGGGATCCATCTTAATGCCTTCAGCGGAAATAACAGAACCGAGAAATGTGACGGAGGAGGCATGAAAAGTGCACTTCTCAGCCTTCACAAAAAGACAATTCTCTAAAAGGCGCTGGAGGACACGTCAAACGTGCTGAACATGAATCTGGAGTGACGGTGAAAAAATCAGGATATCGTCAAGGTAAACGAAAACAAAGATGTTCAGCATGTCTCTCAGGACATCATTGACTAATGCCTGAAAGACAGCTGGAGCGTTAGCGAGGCCGAAAGGAAGAACCCGGTATTCAAAGTGCCCTAACGGAGTGTTAAACGCCGTTTTCCACTCGTCCCCCTCCCTGATGCGCACAAGATGGTAAGCGTTATGAAGGTCCAACTTAGTGAAAAACCTGGCTCCCTGCAGGATCTCGAAGGCTGAAGACATAAGAGGAAGCGGATAACGATTCTTCACTGTTATGTCATTCAGCCCTCGATAATCTATGCAGGGGCGCAGAGACCCGTCCTTCTTCTTGACAAAAAAAACCCCCGCTCCGGCGGGAGAGGAGGAGGGGACTATGGTACCGGCGTCAAGAGCTACAGACAAATAATCTTCGAGAGCCTTACGTTCGGGAGCCGAAAGAGAGTATAGTCTACCCCGGGGGGGGGTGGTTCCCGGAAGGAGATCAATACTACAATCATACGACCGGTGTGGAGGAAGAGAGGTGGCCCTGGACCGACTGAACACCGTGCGCAGATCGTGATATTCCTCCGGCACCCCTGTCAAATCACCAGGCTCCTCCTGTGAAGAAGAGACAGAGGAAACAGGAGGGATAGCAGACATTAAACATTTCACATGACAAGAGACGTTCCAGGAGAGGATAGAATTACTAGACCAATTAATGGAAGGATTATGACAAACTAGCCAGGGATGGCCCAAAACAACAGGTGTAAAAGGTGAACGAAAAATTAAAAAAGAAATGGTTTCACTATGATTACCAGAAACAGTGAGGGTTAAAGGTAGCGTCTCACGCTGAATCCTGGGGAGAGGACTACCATCCAGGGCGAACAAGGCCGTGGGCTCCTTTAACTGTCTGAGAGGAATGTCATGTTCCCGAGCCCAGGTCTCGTCCATAAAACAGCCCTCCGCCCCAGAGTCTATTAAGGCACTGCAGGAAGCTGACGAACCGGTCCAGCGTAGATGGACCGACAAGGTAGTGCAGGATCTTGAAGGAGAGACAGGAGTAGTAGCGCTCACCAGTAGCCCTCCGCTTACTGACGAGCTCTGGCCTTTTACTGGACATGAAGTGACAAAATGACCAGCGGAACCGCAATAGAGACAGAGGCGGTTGGTGATTCTCCGTTCCCTCTCCTTAGTCGAGATGCGGATACCTCCCAGCTGCATGGGCTCAGCACCCGAGCCGGCAGAGGAAGATGGTAGTGATGCGGAGAGGGGGGCGACGGAGAGCGCGAGCTCCTTTCCACGAGCTCGGTGACGAAGATCAACCCGTCGCTCAATGCGAATAGCGAGTTCAATCAAGGAATCCACGCTGGAAGGAACCTCCCGGGAGAGAATCTCATCCTTTACCTCTGCGCGGAGACCCTCCAGAAGACGAGCGAGCAAGGCCGGCTCGTTCCAGCCACTGGAGACAGCAAGAGTGCGAAACTCAATAGAGTAGTCTGTTATGGATCGATTGCCTTGACATAGGGAAGACAGGGCCCTGGAAGCCTCCTCCCCAAAAACAGATCGATCAAAAACCCGTATCATCTCCTCCTTAAAGTCCTGATACTGGTTAGTACACTCAGCCCTTGCCGCCCAGATTGCCGTGCCCCACTCACGAGCCCGTCCAATAAGGAGAGATATGACGTAGGCGACACGAGCAGTGCTCCTGGAGTAAGTGTTGGGCTGGAGAGAAAACACAATATCACACTGGGTGAGGAACGAGCGGCATTCAGTGGGCTCCCCAGAGTAACACGGCGGGTTATTGATTCTGGGCTCCGGAGATTCGAAAGCCCTGGAAGTGGCCGGTGGATCGAGGCGGAGATGGTGAACCTGTTCTGTGAGGTTGGAGACTTGGGTGGCCAGGGTCTCAACGGCATGTCGAGCAGCAGACACTTCCTGCTCGTGTCTGCCTAGCATCGCTCCCTGGATCCCGACGGCTGAGTGGAGAGGATCCGAAGTCGCTGGGTCCATTCTTGGTCGGATTCTTCTGTTACGGTGCGTGAATGAGGACCCAAAAGCGAATTAACTTAAACAGAGCTTCTTTAATTACCAAACATAGGTAGGCTCAGACGGACCGGCAGATTCCGACAGGACAAGACAAGGTTACAGCAAACATGACGACAGTCTGGTTCAGGCATGAAACACAACAAACAAGAATCCGACAAGGACAGGAACAAAAACAGAGAGAGATATAGGGGACTAATCAGAGGGAAAAAGGGAACAGGTGGGAAAAGGGGTGACGAGGTGGTTAGGAGGAGACAAGGCACAGCTGGGGGAAAGAGGGGGAGAAAAGGTAACCTAACAACGACCAGCAGAGGGAGACAGGGTGAAGGGAAAGGACAGAGACAAGACACAACATGACAGTACATGACAGATTCAACTTGATCCTGTTTCCCCAACACAGCCAGCCATATTAACCTGATTCTACTTGGTCCTGTTTCCCCAACACAGCCAGCCATATTAACCTGATTCTACTTGGTCCTGTTTCCGCAACACAGCCAGCCATATTAACCTGATTCTACTTGGTCCTGTTTCCCCAACACAGCCAGCCATATTAACCTGATTCTACTTGGTCCTGTTTCCCCAACACAGCCAGCCATATTAACCTGATTCTACTTGGTCCTGTTTCCCCAACACAGCCAGCCATATTAACCTGATTCTACTTGGTCCTGTTTCCCCAACACAGCCAGCCATATTAACCTGATTAGTCATCAATGAAACACTGAGGGTATATTTTAGAACACGCTGGAATTAGTTTTCTATTACAGTTAAGTGACGTAACCACCAACATAGACCTACTCCACCTACAGTGGGGAGAACAAGTATTTGATACACTGCAGATTTTGCAGGTTTTCCTACTTACAAAGCATGTAGAGGTCTGTAGTTTTTATCATAGGTACACTTCAACTGTGAGAGACGGAATCTAAAACTAAATCCAGAAAATCACATTGTATGATTTTTAAGTAATTCATTTGCATTTTATTGCATGACATAAGTATTTGATCACCTACCAACCAGTAAGAATTCTGGCTCTCACCGACCTGTTAGTTTTTCTTTAAGAATCCGTCCTGTTCTCCACTCATTACCTGTATTAACTGCACCTGTTTGAACTCGTTACCTGTATAAAAGACACCTGTCCACACACTCAATCAAACAGACTCCAACCTCTCCACAATGGCCAAGACCAGAGAGCTGTGTAAGGACATCAGGGTTAAAATTGTAGACCTGCACAAGGCTGGGATGGGCTACAGGACAATAGGCAAGCAGCTTGGTGAGAAGGCAACAACTGTTGGCGCAATTATTAGAAAACGGAAGAAGTTCAAGATGACGGTCAATCACCCTCGGTCTGGGGCTCCATGCAAGATCTCACCTCGTGGGGCATCAATGATCATGAGGAAGGTGAGGGATCAGCCCAGAACTACACGGCAGGACCTGGTCAATGACCTGAAGAGAGCTGGGACCACAGTCTCAAAGAAAACCATTAGTAACACACTACGCCGTCATGGATTAAAATCCTGCAGCGCACACAAGGTCCCCCTGCTCAAGCCAGCGCATGTCCAGGCCCGTCTGAATGACCATCTGGATGATCCAGAGGAGGAATGGGAGAAGGTCATGTGGTCTGATGAGACAAAAATAGAGCTTTTTGGTCTAAACTCCACTCGCCGTGTTTGGAGGAAGAAGAAGGATGAGTACAACCCCAAGAACACCATCCCAAACGTGAAGCATGGAGGTGGAAACATCATTCTTTGGGGATGCTTTTCTGCAAAGGGGACAGGACGACTGCACCGTATTGAGGCGAGGATGGATGGGGCCATGTATCGCGAGATCTTGGCCAACAACCTCCTTCCCTCAGTAAGAGCATTGAAGATGGGTCGTGGCTGGGTCTTCCAGCATGACAACGACCCGAAACACACAGCCAGGGCAACTAAGGAGTGGCTCCGTAAGAAGCATCTCAAGGTCCTGGAGTGGCCTAGCCAGTCTCCAGACCTGAGCCCAATAGAAAATCTTTGCAGGGAGCTGAAAGTCCGCATTGCCCAGCAACAGCCCTGAAACCTGAAGGATCTGGAGAAGGTCTGTATGGAGGAGTGGGCCAATGTCCCTGCGGCAGTGTGTGCAAACCTGGTCAAGAACTACAGGAAACGTATGATCTCTGTAATTGCAAACAAAGGTTTCTGTACCAAATATTAAGTTCTGCTTTTCTGATGTACCAAATACTTATGTCATGCAATAAAATGTAAATGAATTACTTAAAAATCATACAATGGGATTTTCTGGATTTTTGTTTTAGATTCCGTCTCTCACAGTTGAAGTGTACCTATGATAAAAATTATAGACCTCTATATGCTTTGTAAGTAGGAAAATCTGCAAAATCGACAGTGTATCAAATACTTGTTCTCCCCACTGTATACCCTTCTATCCAAAACAGGGTACATTTTCTCCTCCGTAGTATAATCTGTGCTGCTGCCGCATTCCTTCTGTATTTGTGGTGTGCGAGCCATTTTCCAATATGATGTCTAGACGTGAAATCAGGGGAGAGGGCGAGTGGAGGAGAGGGAGAGTGGGGGTTCGGCCGTGCCAAGTTTTCATCTACACTCACTATATCTGAATGAGCTTTCTATGTTATACTTAACTTGGACCAGATGGGTTACACACTGTGAAGAACACACTGATATTGTGTAAGTGTGTGTGTGTGTGTGTGTGTGTTAATGTGCGTGTGTCTTTGTGTGTGTGTGTGTGTTAATGTGCGTGTGTCTGTGTGTGTGTGTGTGTGTGTGTGTGTGTGTGTGTGTGTGTGTGTGTGTGTGTGTGTGTGTGTGTGTGTGTGTTAATGTGCGTGTGTCTGTGTCTGTGTGAGGTGCAGCCAGTTAGAGTAGAGAATGTATTTTGCATTCATGGCTTGCCCAGTTCCACTCCACTGGTTTCCAATACTTCATACCAGGAGTACAGCAGTAATGTTCATAGCTCAACTATGAAATACACATTTCCTATTTCACTCAGTTCATTTAGTCAATTTATTTAATTCAGGGCTTGTGATTGAAGTGTGTTCTCAGTAGTAGAGGAGAACAGTGCTGTTATGAACCCACTGAGACCTGCGTGAAGATCTTTAAGACTTTAACAAACTATTATTCATATTCCTCAATTATTTGACAACACTGCTATTTGAAAAGACTATAAATGATGTTCCTATTTGTGTTGTGAATGGTAAAGATAATACAGATTGAAGTAATGTATCTCACAGTTAATCACCGGAAAATGCAATATGCTTCTCATACAACACGCACTGTAAATAATGAGGTTAGTTTTCAGTGGTGTTCTCTATGGGGTTTCTCATCCTTATACTTTGTGTTTACATGTGTGTTGTATTCATCCATAATGATGACGGGCCAGATGCAAACAAGATGGGATTACCCCGGAAAACGTTTGCGCTGCAAATTTCTCATAAGGGCTCTCTCACCAATTACTGTCACTGTGGAAGCCAGAAATTCTCCAGAATTACTTGATGTGCATCAATGTAGGGCATAGAGTGTGATTTGGGATGCAGACATTCTTTTTACCCTCTTGTGTCGTGGATGCCAACCAAGGGCTGAGTGACTTCACATTGTTGTGTACATAGTGTGGTTTGGTGATGTATGCCATGCGTAGAGGTGGCACATGGTAGCCAATAGCTATGTTAGATGTGCTGGCTGGCACACTGAACATGGATGGAGGGCATTAAAGTGGCTTTGTTATGTTATGTCTGAGCTTTTTAAAGCTACAGTCTACGATTTGGGTTGTGTTTTCAATGGTAATTTCAACGCTTGATATTCACATACGTAGCTGCAAAAAACCTGAATCCCAGTCTGTAGCTTTAAGGGTCAGTAATGACTTTAACCTGGTTTGTGTTGATCGGAACCAGAGGGAACAGTTCGAGGGAATCTGTACAGTATTTCTCCTGCAGGTATTCCATTGTTTAAAGACCTTAAACAGCGGGAAAGACGCCAATGCCTCTCGTATTGAAACCCAAAACAGAGGAGGCTCGTCAAATGTTTTTTATTCCATCCAATCCAGAGACAATTGAAGTGAGTGTAAATGCCGTGGTAGTCTGGGTATTGGTCATTCATCTCTCCTCCTGAAATGAAAACCATGTCTCTAAAACACTCACAGTTGTAATAAGTTACGTTTTAACAGGCTAAAAGCGGCTAAAACCGTAATCTGCTACATTTTGGGCCGCAATTGTTCTGTTGTTCCATGTGGTTGTGGCAGGCAGCTCCTAACTCTGCTTAGTGTTGTCTTGCTCCAGTCTCTGTAGCTCAGGGATATTTTTCCCACCCTTCTCTTCTTTTGACTATACTGCTCCAGCTCTCTTTTCATTTGATGTTTTCTCTGTGGTAGTCCCCACCCCCCCACCCCCCAATTTGAACCTATTCATCAGAATGTTAAAAAAAAAAAAAACGACTGAAAAAAAAAGATTATGAAAATGTCTCTTTCACAAGTTATTTATGTTTATTTGCAATATGTTCCTTTGGATGGCTTCCATTTTGGACCTCCTCAGTACCTTTAGTATAACCACCCCTAATGATGATTTTCCTAATTGATCGTTAAATGGCGGTAGGTAGCTGACGAGCTCATATGCAGAAAGTGTTGTTGACACCCTGCTCTCACTGAAACCTGTTTTGCGGATTACACCTCTTTTGGGAGAAATGTCAATAGCAATTCTCCCCCTTTCTATTAAGCTTTTTGTAGGTGTCAATCTCCTGAAAGTGTTCTCTGGGGTTGGTGAGTGTAGCCGGAGGCCTGTTATGTTACCAGCCTCTAAATGTCAGTCACAAACACTTAGACGCAGGAATACATGCTAACAGATTTTGATGTGCAGTGCTTTTTGAATATTGTGTTGCAGGCTATTCTTATGATAAAGAATGGTAGAGAGGAAGTCCCAAAATCCATATGAATGTATTATTCAATAATATCTCTAATTGACTCAAATATAGTCAGTAAGTAGCATATGTTTATGGTAGTTTTACAGTTGTTTGAATTTTGGTATTTGTAGTATGAGCCATGACGAAGCGGTATTGTGTTTGAGGTTTGTTTACAGTGTGTCTCACCAGACATGTGGTCACAGGTAGTGATAATGGCTTTTAATTTCAAAGCCCCACAGGAGTCTTCCCATGAGCCTGTCTGTTGTCTCTGTGGACCACAGAGGAGGAAGCTGCCGTGCCGTGTGTGTATGTGTGTGTGTTGTGAAATAGTGACCACTTAGGTGATTAGCCAGTCAGTTTGTGTGTGTGTATCCCCTGGAGTGCCTTAATGGGGGATTTGGGCTGGTGAGAGAAACACAACAGTCACCCCACAGCAGCAGAGTGAGGAGAGGAAAGGAGAGAGGAGAGGAGAGGGGAGAGGAGAGAGGAGAGGAGAGAGGAAAGGAGAGAGGAGAGGGGAGAGAGGAGAGGAGAGAGGAAAGGAAAGGAGAGAGGAGAGGAAAGGAAGGGAGAGAGGAGAATCGGTGCCCAAAAATACAGATTTCCGATTGTTATGAAAACTTGAAATCGGCCCTAATTAATCGGCCATTCCGTTTAATCGGTCGACCTATACTTTCAACATGGCACTGTCATAAGATGGCACCTTTCCAACAAGCCAGTTTGCCCTGCTAGAGCTGCCCCGGTCAACTGTAAGTGCTGTTATAGTAAAGTGAAAAAGTCTCGGAGCAAGAAAGGCTCAGTCTCGAAGTGGTAGGCCACACAAGCTCACAGAACAGGGCCCCTGACTGCTGAAGCCGTCTGTCGTTGGTTGCAGCACTCCCTACCAAGTTTTAAACTACCTCTGGAAGCAACGTCAGCACAATGGCTGTTCGTCAGGAGCTTCATAAAATGGATTTTCATTTTCACAAGCCTAATATCACCATGCACAATGCCAAGCTTTGGCTGGAGTGGTGTAAAGCTCGCCGGCATTGGACTCTGGAGCAGTGGAAACGTGTTCTCTGGAGTGATGAATCACGCTTCACCATCTGGCAGGATGACAGACAAATATGGGTTTGGTGGATGCCAGGAGTTCTGGGGCTGGGGCTGTTTGTCACGGTTCGGGTTAGGCCCCTTCGTTCCATTGAAGGGAAATCTTAACTAGAGGTCGATCGATTAGGATTTTTCAACGCCGATACCGATTATTGGAGGACCAAAAAAGCCGATACCGATTAATCGGCCCATTTTTATTTATTTATTTGTAATAAAGACAATTACAACAATACTGAATTAACACTTATTTTAACCTAATAAAATACATCAATAAAATCTATTTAGCCTCAAGTAAATAATGAAACATGTTCAATTTGGTTTAAAAAATGCAAAAACAAAGTGTTGGAGAAGAAAGTAAAAGTGCAATATGTGCTATGTAAGAAAGCTAACGTTTCAGTTCCTTGCTCAGAACATAATGAAAGCTGGTGGTTCCTTTTAACATGAGTCTTCAATATTCCCAGGTAAGACGTTTTAGGTTGTACTTATTATAGGAATTATAGGACTATTTCCCTCTATACCATTTGTATTTCATTAACCTTTGACTATTAGATGTTCCTATAGGCACTTTAGTATTGCCAGTGTAACAGTATAGCTTCCGTCCCTCTCCTCGCTCCTCCCTGGGCTCGAACCAGCAACACAACGACAACAGCCACCATCGAAGCAGCGTTACCCATGCAGAGCAAGGGGAACAACTACTAGAAGGCTCAGAGCGAGTGACGTTTGAAACTCTATTAGTGTGCGCTAACTAGCTAGCCATTTCACTTCGGCTACACCAGCCTCATCTCGGCAGTTGATAGGCTTGAAGTCATAAACAGAGCAATGCTTGACGCACAAGGAAGAGCTGCTGGCAAAACGCACGAAAGTGCTGTTTGAATGAATGTTTACGCGCCTGCTTCTGCCTACTACCGCTCAGTCAGATACTTAGATACTTGTATGCTTGTATACTCAGTCAGATTATATGCAACGCAGGACACGCTAGATAATATCTAGTAATATCATCAACCATATGTAGTTAACTAGTGATTATGATTAATTGTTTTTTGTAAGATAAGTTTAATGCTAGCTAGTAACTTACCTTGGCTTACTGCATTTGCGTAACAGGCAGTCTCCTTGTGGAGTGCAACGAGAGAGAAGCAGGTTGATATTGCGTTGGACTAGTTAATTGTAAGGTTGCAAGAGCTGACAAGGTGAAAATCTGTCGTTCTGCCCCTGAACAAGGCAGTTAACCCACCGTTCCTAGGCTGTCATTGAAAATAAGAACATGTTCTTAACTGACTTGCCTAGTTAAATAAAGGTATATAAATAAAATAAAAATATATATATATATTTTTTTTAAATCGGCAAATCGGTGCACAAAAATACCGATTTCCGATTGTTATGAAAACTTGAAATCGGCCCTAATTAATCGGCCATTCCGAATAATCGGCCGACCTCTAATCTTAACGCTGTAGCATACAATGACATTGTAGACAATTCTGTGCTTCCAACTTTGTGGCAACAGTTTGGGGAAGGCCCTTTCCTGTTTCAGCATGACAATGCCCCCGTGCATAAAGCAAGTTCCATAAAGAAGTTGTTTGTCGAGATCGGTGTGGAAGAACTTGATTGGCCTGCACAGAGCCCTGACTTCAACCCCATCGAACGAATTGGAACGCTGATTGCGAGCCAGGCCTAATCGCCCAACATCAGTGCCTGACCTCACTAATGTTCTTGTGGCTGAGTGGAAGCAAGTCCCCGCAGCAATGTTCCAACATCTAGTGGAACGTCTTTAGAAGAGTGGAGGCTGGTATAACAGCAAAGTGGGGACCAACTCCATATTAATGCCCATGACTTTGGAATGAGATGTCCGGCGAGCATGTGTCCACATACTTTTGGTCATGTAGTGTATGTTTGTCTCTTTGTGATTTAAAGGCTATTTGTGTCTGTCTCTGTGTGATTTAAAGGCTATCTCTGCCTGTCTCTGTGTGATTTAAAGGCTATCTCTGCCTGTCTCTGTGTGATTTAAAGGCTATCTCTGCCTGTCTGTGTGATTTAAAGGCTATCTCTGCCTGTCTCTGTGTGATTTAAAGGCTATCTCTGCCTGTCTGTGTGATTTAAATGATATCTATGCCTGTCGCTGTGTGATTTAAATGGTATCTATGCCTGTGTGATTTACAGTTTTTCTCAATAGCTTTGGCTCAATTCTCAAATGAGAATATATTTTTTCAAAACAATAAGTTCAAATCTCTGAACAATTAGTATCTTGTTAACACCGGATTTGAATTTCTTATTAATTTAAGCAAATGACACATGTTTTGGCACGCGTGCAAAATATTAAGTAAGATTGTCTACAATTTGCACATGGCTGATCAAAACTGATGAGTTGATTCTCAGTAAAATTGTCATTCTCTTCCACAACTTCTAAACATGATTTCACTGTGAACCATCACATGCAAAATTATCTATCCAATGATCAAAATCAGTCAGACATACAGGTATATTCAATAAATATCAATGACATGGAATGTTTGTAAGGTCTGCTAAATTGGCAAATTACCCGCCAGGTGACATAGTAATAAAATAGGAATCACAATCTTACAAATCAACCAATCAAGTTTGGAAGCATATATATGGAGCTTGCACACAGCACAATCACTACCATTTGTGAACATGGAGGAACATCACAACTCTGAACAGTAGCTACATGCTCGTGGAAGAGAAATAAGAAGATGTGTAAGAATGCGTGGTGGTGGTGTTAGGGGAAGACATAAAAGAGGAAGAGGTAGAAGGCATAGAGTAAGAGTCCCTGATGAAATCAGCCACAATTGTGGTCCACAATGGAAGAGGCTGGTCAGAGAGTACAGCCTAACAGGTCCACAGTGTTATAAACCATGGTCTGACAATGGAAGAGGCTGGTCGGAGAGTACAGCCTAATGTCAACAGGTCCACAGTGTTATAAACCATGGTATGACAATGGAAGAGGCTGGTCAGAGAGTACAGCCTAATGTAAACAGATCCACAGTGTTATAAACCATGATCTGACAACGGAAGAGGCTGGTCAGAGAGTACAGCCTAACAGGTCCACAGTGTTATAAACCATAGTCTGACAATGGAAGAGGCTGGTTGGAGAGTACAGCCTAATGTAAACAGGTCCACAGTGTTATAAACCATGGTCTGACAATGGAAGAGGCTGGTTGGAGAGTACAGCCTAATGTAAACAGGTCCACAGTGTCATCAATTGTGCAAACATTCCGTAGGGAAAATAGGTAAATATGTACTTGTTCTTTACTTTTGTTACAGCATCTCATTCACAACAATACAGCAACTATTGTAAAGGTAAATGCAAGTCTGAAAATCACAATGTACTGTAAGATATTTATGCGGAATATACAGTAATACAGTAATACAGTAATACAATAATACAGCACAATTTGAATACAATACACTATCTGTAACATGATCTCTTTGTGAATTCTACATGTCATATATAGGACTGCACAACGACCTCATGCTGATGGCAGAGCAGCTCTACATGTCATATATAGGACTGCACAACGACCTCATGCTGATGACAGAGCAGCTCTACATGTCATATATAGGACTGCACAACGACCTCTACATGTCATATATAGGACTGCACAACGACCTCATGCTGGTGGCAGAGCAGCTCTACATGTCATATATAGGACTGCACAATGACCTCATGCTGGTGGCAGAGCAGCTCTACATGTCATATATAGGACTGCACAACGACATCATGTTGATGACAGAGCAGCTCTACATGTCATATATAGGACTGCACAATGACCTCATGCTGGTGGCATAGCAGGGTATCTATGCCTGTCTCTGTGTGATTTAAAGGGTATCTATGCCTGTCTCTGTGATTTAAAGGGCGTCTGTGTGATTTAAAGGGCGTCTGTGTGATTTAAAGGGCGTCTGTGTGATTTAAAGGGCGTCTGTGTGATTTAAAGGGCGTCTGTGTGATTTAGAGGGTATCTGTGTGATTTAGAGGGTATCTGTGTGATTTAAAGGGTATCTGTGTGATTTAAAGGGTATCTATGTGATTTAAAGGGTATCTGTGTGATTTAAAGGGTATCTATGCCTGTCTCTGTGTGATTTAAAGGGTATCTGTGATTTAAAGGGTATCTGTGTGATTTAAAGGGTATCTGTGTGATTTAAAGGGTATCTATGCCTGTCTCTGTGATTTAAAGGGTGTTTGTGTGATTTAAAGGGCGTCTGTGTGATTTAAAGGGTATCTGTGTGATTTAGAGGGTATCTGTGTGATTTAGAGGGTATCTGTGTGATTTAAAGGGTATCTGTGTGATTTAAAGGGTATCTGTGTGATTTAAAGGGTATCTATGTGATTTAAAGGGTATCTGTGTGATTTAAAGGGTATCTATGTGATTTAAAGGGTATCTGTGTGATTTAAAGGGTATCTATGTGATTTAAAGGGTATCTGTGTGATTTAAAGGGTATCTGTGTGATTTAAAGGGTATCTGTGTGATTTAAAGGGTATCTATGTGATTTAAAGGGTATCTGTGTGATTTAAAGGGTATCTGTGTGATTTAAAGGGTATCTGTGTGATTTAGAGGGTATCTGTGTGATTTAAAGGGTATCTGTGTGATTTAAAGGGTATCTGTGTGATTTAAAGGGTATCTATGTGATTTAAAGGGTATCTGTGTGATTTAAAGGGTATCTATGTGATTTAAAGGGTATCTGTATGATTTAAAGGGTATCTGTGTGATTTAAAGGGTATCTATGTGATTTAAAGGGTATCTATGTGATTTAAAGGGTATCTGTGTGATTTAGAGGGTATCTGTGTGATTTAAAGGGTATCTATGTGATTTAAAGGGTATCTGTGTGATTTAAAGGGTATCTATGTGATTTAAAGGGTATCTGTGATTTAAAGGGTATCTATGTGATTTAAAGGGTATCTGTCATTCACCAGGTTTCCATCAAACCTTTTTAATGCGAGTAAATAATGTTGGATAAAAAAATGTAATGACAGGCCTCATAGAAACAGAACATTTTTCGGTAAAGTTTCCAAATATCAACAAAACTGTTATACAAGGTTGGATCTTTTTGTGTCTGTAAAATTAATTATGCGAGGAATGTCGGTGGAAATGCTTTTATGCTCAAATATTGATATAATAACAATGATATCAAAGTTAACTTGGAGTCATGCGATGACATGGTGTGTGGTCCTCCCACTACGACTCGTCAGGAAAGCATGCAGTTTATTAGGCTACAGATGAAATAAGTTATGAACTTCACAGGGTGGTGAAAGTGCACGGTGATGAGCTTGATGCTCCTTTCAATACATATCAAGGGTCTTATTCTGGTGACATGGTGATTGATGCTTTGCTGTCGTTTGACAATTATAAATAATCTCGCTCTTTTGTCCATAATAATAATCTCATGTAGGCTACATGTGCGCTCTAGCCAAGCACACAGATATAGCTGTTGGCTAGAGTACACGTGCCAATACCAGAATGGGCTCATTCTCTATATAACGCAGATTTTTTGTGAAAACCATCAGTAGAGTTGAAAAAGCAATAGAAACCGATTTAACTTGTATTTTTTATACGCTACATGGGAATTTATCCACAAAGGGCATTTTTATGTCACACGCAGCCTTTTATCTGAAACAAGTCAATTTGATGGAAACACATCTCTGTTTGGAAAATGCGTGTATTTTTTTAATGCGGATTTTAGACTATTCACATGAAAATCTGTCACCAATTGGATGGAAACTTAGCTTATGGCTGTCTCTATGTGATGCCAAGGGTATCTATGACTGTCACTGTGTGATAGAAAGGGTCTATTTTTTTTATTTAAAAGGTATCTGTAATTTAAAGGATATATGTGTGATTTAAATGGTATTTTGAATTGAATTGAGTTTATTTTGGGTAACAGACATATACAATAAAATGTTCAATGTGGATCCAGAGGATATCACTTGAAAGTATTAATTAAAACGCTTGTTTCCACAGTGGTCCTCGATGGTAAAAACAATAACACAGATAATGATTAAAAGGCAAGACAAAATTACAAACAACCATAAATATATTCATTTATATTGACATCCTAAAAGGTGACACTATTCACTGCACTTCTCCCTAACCTTAAAAATCAACCATATTCATTTCACGTTAAAACAATCTATTAATTGCACATTTGAATGATTTAAAGGGTATCTGTGTGATTTAGAGGGTATCTGTGTGATTTAGAGGGTATCTGTGTGATTTAGAGGGTATCTGTGTGATTTAAAGGCTATCTATGAGTCATGAGGAAGGATGAGTCAAATCCTCTTTGTGACCTCTACTATGTGGGTTAGGCCCTGTACATAGTGTTTGTGCCCGCATGTGTGTGTATCTGTCTCTATTTGTGTGTGTATCTGTCTATGTACATGTATGTGTGCTATGTGTGTGTATGTATCTGTCTTTGTGTGTTGTTAATCTGTGTGTGTGTGTTCCTCTGTCTCCTCCCCAGGAGATGCAGCTGGAGCATGCGCGGCAGGCCTTTGTTCAGAGGGACAAGGACCACAGCGGCTCCATCTCCGCCCTGGACTTCAGGGACATCATGGTCACCATCCGGCCCCACATGCTCACACCCTTTGTGGAGGAGAGCCTGGTGGCGGTGGGTCTGGCTTTCTGGTTCTCTGCTTCTCCTCCCTCTCTCCCTCTATCCTTCTCCTAACGTGACACAAAGACACGGCGTATGGAACCTCAAACCTCTCTGACAACAAACCAGGCAGTTAAATATCTCTCTCTCTCACACCCATACAAACACACACACACACTCACACATGTCTGTTTTGGTGTCCTCATTTTTTCTCTCTCTTATGTGAGGAAATAATTTTCTCACAATTGTGGTATTACATGTATGAATGGTATGTTTGTGTGAGTAATTAAGTATGTACAGTACCAGTCAAAAGTTTGGACACACCTACTCATTCAAGGGTTTTTCTTTATATTTACTATTTCCTACATTGTAGAATAATAGGGAAGACATCAAAACTATGAAATAACACATATGGAATCATGTAGTAACCAAAATAGTGTTAAACAAATCAACATATATTTTAGATTCTTCAAAGTAGCCACCTTTTGCCTTGATGACAGCTTTGCACACTCTTGGCATTCTCTCAACCAGCTTCACGAGGAATGCTTTTCCAACAGTCTTGTAAAGACTTCCCACATTTGCTGAGCACTTTTTGGCTGATTTTCCTTCACTCTGCAGTCCAACTCATCCCAAATTGGGTTGAGGTCGGTTGATTGTGGAGGCCAGGTCATCTGATGCAGCACTCCATCACTCTCCTTCTTGGTCAAATAGCCATTACACAGTCTGGAGGTGTGTTGGGTCATTGTCCTGTTGAAAAACAAATGTTAGTCCCACTAAGCGCAAACCAGATAGGATGGTGTATCACTGCAGAATGGTGTGGTAGCCATGCTGGTTAAGTGTGCCTTGAATTCTAAATAAATCACAGACAGTGTAACCAGCAAAGCACCCCCACAGCATCACACCTCCTCCTCCGTGTTTCACGGTGGGAACCACACATGCTGAGATCATCCGTTCACCTACTCACAAAGACACGGCGTATGGAACCAAAAATCTCTAATTTGGACTCATGAGGTCTAATGTCCATTGTTCTTGTTTCTTGACCCAACCAAGTCTCTTCTTCTTATTGGTGTCCTTTTGTAGTGTTTTTTTTGCAGCAATTCGACCATGAAGGCTGTATTCACACAGTCTCCTCTGAACAGTTAATGTAGTGTAGATGTCTGTTACTTGAACTCTGTGAAGCATTTATTTGGGCTGCAATCTGAGGCTGGTAACTCGAATGAACTTATCCTCTGCAGCAAAGGTAACTCTGGGTCTTCATTTCCTGTGGCGGTCCTCATTAAAGCCAGTTTCATCATAGCGCTTGATCGTTTTTGCGACTACACTTTCAAAGTTCTTGACATGTTCCGCATTGACTGATCTTCATGACTTAAAGTAATGATGGACTGTCTTTCTCTTTGCTTATTTGAACTGTTCTTGCCATAATATGTACATGGTATTTTACCAAATAGGGCTATCTTCTGTATACCACCCCTAACTTGTCACAACACAACTGATTGGCTCAAAGCATTAAGAAGGAAAGAAATTCCACAAAGGAACTTTTAACAGGGCACTCCTGTTAATTGAAATGCATTCATGACTACCTCATGAAGCTGTTTGAGAGAATGCCAAGAGTGTGCAAAGCTGTCATCAAGGCAAAGGGTGGCAATTTTGAAGAATCTAAAACATGAAATATATTTGGATTTGTTTAACACTTTTTTGGTTACTACATGATTCCATATGTGTTATTTCATAGTTTTGAAGTTTTCACTATTATTCTACAATGTAGAAAATAGTAAAATTAAGAAAAACGTTTGAATGACTAGGTGTGTCCAAACCTTTGACTGGTACTGTATGTCTCACATGTCACTGGTTGTGTGTGTCTCCCTCCATGTCTAGCCTGTTTTATAAACACCTAGTGAACTCTGTCATTTTTCCCACAATGTTTACCAGACATCTCTGGGTCCATGTTAGTAAACACACACTCACTTCCATTACAGACTCATTAAACACAAGGCTGTATGTGGAACCAAACCTACACACTCTATACACTCTAAACACACTACATACTCTATAAACTCTACACACAATCTACACACTACACACACTCTACACACACTCCACACTACACACACTACATACTCTATAAACTCTACACACACTACATACTCTATAAACTCTACACACACTCTACACACACTCTACACACCACACACATGCTCTACACACACTCTACACACACTACATACTCTATCAACTCTACACACACTCTACACACACTCTACATACTACACACACTACATACTCTATGAACTCTACACACACTACACACACTCTACACACTACACACTCTATAAACTCTACACACACTACATACTCTATAAACTCTACACACACTCTACACACACTCTACACACTACACACACTACATACTCTATCAACTCTACACATTCTACATACTCTATAAACTCTACACACACTACATACTCTATAAACTCTACACACAATCTACACACTACACACACTCTACACACACTCCACACTACACACACTACATACTCTATAAACTCTACACACACTACATACTCTATAAACTCTACACACACTCTACACACACTCTACACACCACACACATGCTCTACACACACTCTACACACACTACATACTCTATCAACTCTACACACACTCTACATACTACACACACTACATACTCTATGAACTCTACACACACTACACACACTCTACACACTACACACTCTATAAACTCTACACACACTACATACTCTATAAACTCTACACACACTCTACACACACTATACACACTACACACACTACATACTCTATCAACTCTACACATTCTACATACTCTATAAACTCTACACACACTACATACTCTATAAACTCTACACACACTCTACACACACTCTACACACCACACACATGCTCTACACACACTCTACACACACTACATACTCTATCAACTCTACACACACATTACACACACTCTACATACTACACACACTACATACTCTATGAACTCTACACACACTACACACACTCTACACACTACACACTCTATAAACTCTACACACACACTACATACTCTATAAACTCTACACACACTCTACACACACTACATACTACACACACTACATACTCTATCAACTCTACACATTCTACATACTCTATAAACTCTACACACACTACATACTCTATAAACTCTACACACACTCTACACACACTCTACACACCACACACATGCTCTACACACACTCTACACACACTACATACTCTATCAACTCTACACACACATTACACACACTCTACATACTACACACACTACATACTCTATGAACTCTACACACACTACACACACTCTACACACTACACACTCTATAAACTCTACACACACACTACATACTCTATAAACTCTACACACACTCTACACACACTCTACATACTACACACACTACATACTCTATCAACTCTACACACACTCTACACACTACACACACTACACAATCTATAGACTACACAAACTCTACACACACTCTACACACTACACACATTACATACTCTATAAACTCTACACACAATCTACACACTACACACACACTCTACACACACTCTACACATTCTACAAACACACACACTACACACACACTACACACTCTACACACACTACACACTCTAAACACACACTACGCACTCTACACTCTACACACACACTACACACACACTACACACTCTACACACACTCTACACACTACACCCACTACACACACTCTACACACAATCTATAGACTCTACACACACTACATACTCTATACACTCTACACACACACTATACACACTACACACACTCTACATGCACACTATACCCACTACACACACTCTACACACACTACACAATCTATATACTCTACACCCACTACACACTCTACATACACTACACACTCTACACACACTCTACATACACTACACTCTACACACTCTACACACACTACACACTCTTCATACACTACACACACTCTACACACTCTACACACTCTACATACACTACACACTCTACACACACTACACACACTCTACACACTACATACACTACACACTGTACATACACTACACACTCTACACACTCTATACACACACTACACACTCTATACACACACACACTACACACTACACACTCTACACACTACACACTCTACACACTACACACACTACACACTCTACATACACTACACACACTCTACACACACTACACCCACTCTACACACACTACACCCACTACACACTCTACACTCTACACACACTCTACACTCTACACACACACTACACCCTCTACACACAAACTACACACACACTACAAACTACACACACACTACACACTCTACACTCTACACCCACTACACACACTACACACACTACACACTCTACACTCTACACACACTCTACACATTCTACACACTCTAAACACTCTACACATACTACATACTCTATAAACTCTACACACACTCTACACACACTACACACACTCTACACACTCTACACACTCTACACACTCTACACACTGTACATACACTACACACTCTACACACTCTATACACACACTACACACTCTATACACACACTCTACACACTACACACTCTACACGCTACACACTCTACACACTACACACACTACACACTCTACATACACTACACACACTCTACACACACTACACCCACTACACACTCTACACACTACACACACTACACACTCTACATACACTACACACACTCTACACACACTACACCCACTACACACTCTACACTCTACACACACACTACACCCTCTACACTACACCCTCTACACACAAACTAGACACACACTACAAACTCTACACACACACTACACACTCTACACTCTACACCCACTACACACACTACACCCACTACACACACTACACACTCTACACACACTCTACACACTCTAAACACTCTACACACACTACATACTCTATAAACTCTACACACACTCTACACACACTACACACACTCTACACACACTCTACACACTCTACACACACTACACACTCTACACACACTATACGCACACTACACACACTACACACACTACACACTCTACACACTACACACTATACACACACTACACACTCTACACACTCTACACACTACACACACTACACATTCTACATACACACTACACACTCTACACACTCTACACACACTCTAAACACACTACACACACTACACACTCTATAAACTCTACACACACACTACATACTCTATAAACTCTACACACACTCTACACACACTCTACATACTACACACACTACATACTCTATCAACTCTACACACACTCTACACACTACACACACTACACAATCTATAGACTACACAAACTCTACACACACTCTACACACTACACACATTACATACTCTATAAACTCTACACACAATCTACACACTACACACACACTCTACACACACTCTACACATTCTACAAACACACACACTACACACACACTACACACTCTACACACACTACACACTCTAAACACACACTACGCACTCTACACTCTACACACACACTACACACACACTACACACTCTACACACACTCTACACACTACACCCACTACACACACTCTACACACAATCTATAGACTCTACACACACTACATACTCTATACACTCTACACACACACTATACACACTACACACACTCTACATGCACACTATACCCACTACACACACTCTACACACACTACACAATCTATATACTCTACACACACTCTAAACACACTCTACACACACTACACACACGACATACTCTACACACTACACACTCTACATACACTACACACACTCTACACACACTCTACATACACTACACTCTACACACTCTACACACACTACACACTACATACACTACACACACTCTACACACTCTACACACTCTACACACACTACACACACTACACACTCTACATACACTAGACACATTCTACACACTCTACACCCACTACACACTCTACATACACTACACACTCTACACACACTCTACATACACTACACTCTACACACTCTACACACACTACACACTCTTCATACACTACACACACTCTACACACTCTACACACTCTACATACACTACACACTCTACACACACTACACACACTCTACACACTACATACACTACACACTGTACATACACTACACACTCTACACACTCTATACACACACTACACACTCTATACACACACACACTACACACTACACACTCTACACACTACACACTCTACACACTACACACACTACACACTCTACATACACTACACACACTCTACACACACTACACCCACTCTACACACACTACACCCACTACACACTCTACACTCTACACACACTCTACACTCTACACACACACTACACCCTCTACACACAAACTACACACACACTACAAACTACACACACACTACACACTCTACACTCTACACCCACTACACACACTACACACACTACACACTCTACACTCTACACACACTCTACACATTCTACACACTCTAAACACTCTACACATACTACATACTCTATAAACTCTACACACACTCTACACACACTACACACACTCTACACACTCTACACACTCTACACACTCTACACACTGTACATACACTACACACTCTACACACTCTATACACACACTACACACTCTATACACACACTCTACACACTACACACTCTACACGCTACACACTCTACACACTACACACACTACACACTCTACATACACTACACACACTCTACACACACTACACCCACTACACACTCTACACACTACACACACTACACACTCTACATACACTACACACACTCTACACACACTACACCCACTACACACTCTACACTCTACACACACACTACACCCTCTACACTACACCCTCTACACACAAACTAGACACACACTACAAACTCTACACACACACTACACACTCTACACTCTACACCCACTACACACACTACACCCACTACACACACTACACACTCTACACACACTCTACACACTCTAAACACTCTACACACACTACATACTCTATAAACTCTACACACACTCTACACACACTACACACACTCTACACACACTCTACACACTCTACACACACTACACACTCTACACACACTATACGCACACTACACACACTACACACACTACACACTCTACACACTACACACTATACACACACTACACACTCTACACACTCTACACACTACACACACTACACATTCTACATACACACTACACACTCTACACACTCTACACACACTCTAAACACACTACACACACTACACACTTTACACACACTATACACACTCTACACCCACTATACACTATACACACACTACACACTCTATACACACACTACACACTCTACACACTACACACACTACACACTACACATTCTACATACTCTATAAACTCTACACACACTACATACTCTATAAACTCTACACACACTCTACACACACTACACACACTCTACACACTACACACTCTACACACACTACACACTCTACACACTCTACACACACTACACACTCTACACACTCTACACACACTCTACACACTCTACACACACTACTCACTCTACACACTCTACACACACTACACACTCTACACACTCTACACACTCTACACACTCTACACACACTACACACTCTACACACACTCTACACACTCTACACACTACACACACTACACACTCTACACCCACTATACACTATACACACACTACACACTCTATACACACACTACACACTCTACACACTACACACTCTACACACTACACACTCTACACACTCTACACACTCTACACACTCTACACACTCTACACACACTACACACTCTACACACACTACACACTCTACACACTCTACACACACTACACATTCTACACACACTACACATTCTACACACACTACACACTCTACACACTCTACACACACTCTACACACTCTACACACGCTACACACTCTACACACGCTACACACTCTACACACTCTACACACTCTACACACTCTACACACACTACACACTCTATACACTCTACACACACTACACACACTACACACTCTACACACACTCTACACACTCTAAACACTCTACACACACTACATACTCTATAAACTCTACACACACTCTACACACACTACACACACTCTACACACACTCTACACACTCTACACACACTACACACTCTACACACACTATACGCACACTACACACACTACACACACTACACACTCTACACACTACACACTATACACACACTACACACTCTACACACTCTACACACTACACACACTACACATTCTACATACACACTACACACTCTACACACTCTACACACACTCTAAACACACTACACACACTACACACTCTATAAACTCTACACACACACTACATACTCTATAAACTCTACACACACTCTACACACACTCTACATACTACACACACTACATACTCTATCAACTCTACACACACTCTACACACTACACACACTACACAATCTATAGACTACACAAACTCTACACACACTCTACACACTACACACATTACATACTCTATAAACTCTACACACAATCTACACACTACACACACACTCTACACACACTCTACACATTCTACAAACACACACACTACACACACACTACACACTCTACACACACTACACACTCTAAACACACACTACGCACTCTACACTCTACACACACACTACACACACACTACACACTCTACACACACTCTACACACTACACCCACTACACACACTCTACACACAATCTATAGACTCTACACACACTACATACTCTATACACTCTACACACACACTATACACACTACACACACTCTACATGCACACTATACCCACTACACACACTCTACACACACTACACAATCTATATACTCTACACACACTCTAAACACACTCTACACACACTACACACACGACATACTCTACACACTACACACTCTACATACACTACACACACTCTACACACACTCTACATGCACTACACTCTACACACTCTACACACACTACACACTACATACACTACACACACTCTACACACTCTACACACTCTACACACACTACACACACTACACACTCTACATACACTAGACACATTCTACACACTCTACACCCACTACACACTCTACATACACTACACACTCTACACACACTCTACATACACTACACTCTACACACTCTACACACACTACACACTCTTCATACACTACACACACTCTACACACTCTACACACTCTACATACACTACACACTCTACACACACTACACACACTCTACACACTACATACACTACACACTGTACATACACTACACACTCTACACACTCTATACACACACTACACACTCTATACACACACACACTACACACTACACACTCTACACACTACACACTCTACACACTACACACACTACACACTCTACATACACTACACACACTCTACACACACTACACCCACTCTACACACACTACACCCACTACACACTCTACACTCTACACACACTCTACACTCTACACACACACTACACCCTCTACACACAAACTACACACACACTACAAACTACACACACACTACACACTCTACACTCTACACCCACTACACACACTACACACACTACACACTCTACACTCTACACACACTCTACACATTCTACACACTCTAAACACTCTACACATACTACATACTCTATAAACTCTACACACACTCTACACACACTACACACACTCTACACACTCTACACACTCTACACACTCTACACACTGTACATACACTACACACTCTACACACTCTATACACACACTACACACTCTATACACACACTCTACACACTACACACTCTACACGCTACACACTCTACACACTACACACACTACACACTCTACATACACTACACACACTCTACACACACTACACCCACTACACACTCTACACACTACACACACTACACACTCTACATACACTACACACACTCTACACACACTACACCCACTACACACTCTACACTCTACACACACACTACACCCTCTACACTACACCCTCTACACACAAACTAGACACACACTACAAACTCTACACACACACTACACACTCTACACTCTACACCCACTACACACACTACACCCACTACACACACTACACACTCTACACACACTCTACACACTCTAAACACTCTACACACACTACATACTCTATAAACTCTACACACACTCTACACACACTACACACACTCTACACACACTCTACACACTCTACACACACTACACACTCTACACACACTATACGCACACTACACACACTACACACACTACACACTCTACACACTACACACTATACACACACTACACACTCTACACACTCTACACACTACACACACTACACATTCTACATACACACTACACACTCTACACACTCTACACACACTCTAAACACACTACACACACTACACACTTTACACACACTATACACACTCTACACCCACTATACACTATACACACACTACACACTCTATACACACACTACACACTCTACACACTACACACACTACACACTACACATTCTACATACTCTATAAACTCTACACACACTACATACTCTATAAACTCTACACACACTCTACACACTACACACTCTACACACACTACACACTCTACACACTCTACACACACTACACACTCTACACACTCTACACACACTCTACACACTCTACACACACTACTCACTCTACACACTCTACACACACTACACACTCTACACACTCTACACACTCTACACACTCTACACACACTACACACTCTACACACACTCTACACACTCTACACACTACACACACTACACACTCTACACCCACTATACACTATACACACACTACACACTCTATACACACACTACACACTCTACACACTACACACTCTACACACTACACACTCTACACACTCTACACACTCTACACACTCTACACACTCTACACACACTACACACTCTACACACACTACACACTCTACACACTCTACACACACTACACATTCTACACACACTACACATTCTACACACACTACACACTCTACACACTCTACACACACTCTACACACTCTACACACGCTACACACTCTACACACGCTACACACTCTACACACTCTACACACTCTACACACTCTACACACACTACACACTCTATACACTCTACACACACTACACACACTACTCACACTACACACTCTACACACTCTACACACTCTACACACACTCTACACACTCTACACACACTACACACTCTACACACTCTACACACTCTACACACTACACATTCTACATACTCTATAAACTCTACACACACTACATACTCTATAAACTCTACACACACTCTACACACTCTACACACACTACACACTCTACACACTCTACACACACTACACACTCTACACACACTCTACACACTACACACACACACTCCACACACACTCTACACACTCTACACACTCTACACACTCTACACACTCTACACACACTACACACTCTACACACACTCTACACACTACACACACACTCTACACACACTCTACACACTCTACACACTCTACACACTCTACACACTCTACACACACTACACACTCTATACACACACTACACACTCTACACACTACACACACTACACACTCTACACACTACACCAGGGGTGTCAAACTCAAATACCCAGTGGGCCAAAATGTAAAACCTGAACAGTCAGTCAAGTCACGGGCCAACATTGAACAAATTAACCTTTTAATATGGACCCAAACAAGTTTTGCTTTAACATTGAATATGGAACAAGCATCGCTTATTACCATACAATATATAATTTAATAGTGGAGACATGCAAAATCGAATTTCAAATGAAAAAATACATCAATGGCATTCATTTATTAAATAAATAAAATTTAAATAAAAATTGTATGCCTCTTTTCTATTTGCAGCCTTCTGATTTAAATACCAAAATAAACTTTTTCCACTGGCTAATAATTTTACAAATAAAATGATAATAAATCAATCAACCATTCAAGCCCATGCCTTGTAGCAAGAAAAAGTGCATAAAGAAAACGTTAATTATTGCACACTGGTCTAATCTGATGTGCCCAAGCCAGATACCTGGCATCTCTTCTTGGATGCTAGTTCATCAATGTCTGGGCTCAAGCTCTGAGCTGAAGAAATCCTCAGTATCGAGCGAAGATGTTCATCAGTCAGACGTCTCCTGTGAGTTGTTTTGGTCATCTTCATCGAGGAGAAAAGTTGCTCGCATAGATAAGTGCTGCCGAACATGGAGAGCATCTGAGCAGCTTGGGTGCGGAGCTGAGGCATTGTGTCAGGGATGAACCGTGGAAACTGTGCGGCGCCCACAGCATCATACTTTGACTTCAGCGTGTCGTTGCACTGGAGTTCAATCAGCTCCATTTGGATGTTGGTTGGTGCATTTTCCACATCAACTGCGAAGGGATTACTAAGCAGTTCAAATTTGCATTTCTGGGCATCGAAGTCGGAAAATCGCCGGCTAAACTCAGCGGCGAGAACACTGAGTTTTTCAGCAAACTGTGCGCATGGGAACACGGCGGTAGAGATCTGCGCTTTTATGGATTGGCAGCAGGGAAAATGGCAAGGGTTTCCTTGCAGCATCTGATTCTCCCACAGGCACAGTTTAGTTTTGAAGGCCCTCACTGCAGCGTACATGTCTGTGATGATGCGCCCCCGCCCCTGAAGCTGCAGGTTCAGCGCATCGAGATGGCTCGAGATGTCACAGAGAAAGGCCAGCTCACACAGGAACTTTTGCTCCCGGAGCTCTGCAGTATCCTTCCCTTTGGTTTCCAGGAATTGACATATTTCCTCACGCAGCTCGAAACATCTGTTCAGTACTTTTCCTCTGCTTAGCCATCTCACCTCTGTGTGATACGGCACGTCTGCGTATTCCGAACCACACTCCTCCAGAAAAGATTTAAACTGGCGGTGATTTAGACCTTTGGCTCTTATAAAGTTAACTACCTGTGTTACTGTGGTCATAACATGTTCCATCTTTAGGGCTTTGGCACACAGTGCTTCCTGATGTATGATGCAGTGGTAAACAGTTAGCTCACCTGCACAGTTCTCTTCCCGCATTTTCTCCCGAACCATGCCCACCAGTCCACTCTTTTTACCGCACATCGCTGGCGCACCATCTGTCGTTAATCCAACGAGTTTATCCCACGGCAGCTTTATTTCAGTTACACAGTTGGAAACCTCCTCAAAGATTTCCTTTCCTGTGGTTGTGCCATGCATTGATTTGAATCCTAATAGCTCCTCCGTAACACACAGATTTGAGTCCACTCCACGGATGAAGACTGACAGCTGAGCAGTATCAGATGCGTCGCAGCTCTCATCCACAGCGAGGGAGAACGCAACAAAATCTTTTCCCTTTTCCATCAGCTGGTCATACAGATTGGTGGCAAGATCACATGTGCGATCAGCTACTGTGTTCCTGCTCAGGCTCACGTTTGAAAATGCTTGTTTTTTCTCTGGGCATACGAGGTCACAAACCTTCATCATGCACTTTTTCATGAACTCTCCCTCATTAAAGGGCCGGGCTGATTTTGCGATCTCTGCTGCCACTATATAACTAGCCTTTACAGCAGCCTCGCTTTGTGATGTGGCTTTTTTAAACATATTCTGTTGTGAAACCAAACTTCTTTTCATCTCCTCTACTTTCTGGCTCCTTTGAGTCATGTCCAGGTCCTTGTATTTGTCATGGTGTTTCGTTTCATAGTGTCGTCTAATGTTGTACTCCTTACTTACAGCCACGTTGACTCCACAAACAAGACAAACAGGTTTGTCTTTTACATATGTAAACAGATATTCTGCCTCCCACTTGTCCAGAAAGCTCCTGTTTTCTGCCTTTCTTTTCGCCATTTTTGGGAAGGGTTAGCTCGCTGACAGTTGTAGCGTCTATGTTGCTATGACTACTGTCACAGAGGAGAGAGCGTTTCTGGGTCCTGTCCTGATTGGCGCGCGAAAACAGCAGAGCATTATGGGATTCGTAGTATTAGTGGTGAATGCGCTGTATAATACCGGCGGGCCAGCTCTAGTAGTAATTTGGTATTGTCTCGCGGGCCAAATATAATTACCCCGCGGGCCAAATTTGGCCCACGGGCCAGAGTTTGACACCCATGCACTACACACTCTACATACTCTATAAACTCTACACACACTACATACTCTATAAACTCTACACACACTCTACACACACTACACACACTCTACACACACTCTACACACTCTACACACACTACACACTCTACACACTCTACACACACTACACACTCTACACACTCTACACACACTACACATTCTACACACACTACACACTCTACACACTCTACACACACTCGACACACTCTACACACGCTACACACTCTACACACACTACACACTCTACACACACTACACACTCTACACACTCTACACACTCTACACACACTACACACTCTATACACTCTACACACACTACACACTCTACACACTCTACACACACTCTACACACTCTACACACTCTACACACACTACACACTCTACACACTCTACACACACTCTACACACTCTACACACACTACACACACTATACACAGTCTACACACACTACACACTCTACACACACTATACACTATACACACACTACACACTCTACAGACACAACACACTCTTCGCGCACTCTACACACACTACAAAATGTATACACACACACAACACATTCTACATACTCTACACACACTCTACACGCTCTCTCCCTCTAATCTCACACATACAGTTGAAGTCGGAAGTTTACATACACCTTAGCCAAATACATTTAAACTCAGTTTTTCACAATTCAAAATCAAATCAAATCAAATGTATTTGTCACATACACATGGTTAGCAGATGTTAATGCGAGTGTAGCGAAATACTTGTGCTTCTAGTTCCGACAATGCAGTAATATCCAACGAGTAATCTAACCTAACAATTCCAAAACTACAACCTTTACAAGTGTAAAGGGATAAAGAATATGTACATAAAAATACATGAATGAGTGATGGTACAGAACGGCATAGGCAAGATGCAGTAGATGGTATCGAGTACAGTATATACATATGAGATGAGTAATGTAAACAAAGTGGCATAGTTTAAAGTGGCTAGTGATACATGTATTACATAAAGATGCAGTAAATGATATAGAGTACAGGATATACCTATACATATGAGATGAGTAATGTAGGGTATGTAAACATTATATTAAGTAAATTGTTTAAAGTGGCTAGTGATATATTTTACATCAATTTTCATCAATTCCCATTATTAAAGTGGCTGGAGTTGAGTCAGTGTGTTGGCAGCAGCCACTCAATGTTAGTGGTGGCTGTTTAACAGTCTGATGACCTTGAGATAGAAGGTGTTTTTCAGTCTCTCTGGCCCTGCTTTGATGCACCTGTACTGACCTCGCCTTCTGGATGATAGCGGGGTGAACAGGCAGTGGCTCGGGTGGTTGTTGTCCTTGATGATCTTTATGGCCTTCCTGTGACATCGGGTGGTGTAGGTGTCCTGGAGGGCAGGTAGTTTGCCCCCGGTGATGCGTTGTGCAGACCTCACTACCCTCTGGAGAGCCTTACGTTTGTTTGCGGAGCAGTTGCCGTACCAGGCGGTGATACAGCCCGACAGGATGCTCTCGATTGTGCATCTGTAGAAGTTTGTGAGTGCTTTTGGTGACAAGCCAAATTTCTTCAGCCTCCTGAGGTTGAAGAGGCGCTGCTGCGCCTTCTTCACAACGCTGTCTGTGTGGGTGGACCAATTCAGTTTGTCTGTGATGTGTACACAGAGGAACTTAAAACGTACTACCCTCTCCACTACTGTTCCATCGATGTGGATAGGGGGGTGCTCCCTCTGCTGTTTCCTGAAGTCCACAATCATCTCCTTAGTTTTGTTGACGTTGAGTGTGAGGTTATTTTCCTGACACCACACTCCGAGGACCTTCACCTCCTCCCTGTAGGCTCGTCGTTGTTGGTAATCAAGCCTACCATTGTAGTGTCGTCCGCAAACTTGATGATTGAGTTGGAGGCGTGCATGGCCACGCAGTCGTGGGTGAACAGGGAGTACAGGAGAGGGCTCAGAACGCACCCTTGTGGGGCCCCAGTGTTGAGGATCAGCGGGGTGGAGATGTTGTTACCCACCCTCACCACCTGGGGGCGGCCCGTCAGGAAGTCCAGTACCCAGTTGCACAGGGCGGGGTCGAGACCCAGGGTCTCGAGCTTGATGACGAGTTTGGAGGGTACTATGGTGTTAAATGCTGAGCTGTAGTCGATGAACAGCATTCTCACATAGGTATTCCTCTTGTCCAGATGGGTTAGGGCAGTGTGCAGTGTGGTTGAGAGCAAATTGGAGTGGGTCTAGGGTGTCAGGTAGGGTGGAGGTGATATGGTCCTTGACTAGTCTCTCAAAGCACTTCATGATGAAGGAAATGAGTGCTGCGGGGCGGTAGTCGTTTAGCTCAGTTACCTTAGCTTTCTTGGGAACAGGGACAATGGTGGCCCTCTTGAAGCATGTGGGAACAGCAGACTGGTATAGGGATTGATTGACTATGTCCGTAAACACACCAGCCAGCTGGACTGCGCATGCTCTGTGGACGCGGCTGGGGATGCCGTCTGGGCCGCAGCCTTGCGGAGGCTTAACACGTTTAAATGTTTTACTCACGTCGGCTGCAGTGATGGAGAGTCCGCAGGTTTTGGTTGCGGGCCTTGTCAGTGGCACTGTATTGTCCTCAAACCGGGCAAAAAAGTGATTTAGTCTGCCTGGGAGCAAGACCTCCTGGTTCATGACGGGGCTTGTTTTCTTTTTGTAATCCGTGATTGACTGTAGACCCTGCCACATACCTCTTGTGTCTGAGCCGTTGAATTGCGACTCTACTTTGTCTCTATACTGACGCTTAGCTTGTTTGATTCCTGACATTTAATCCTAGTAAAAATTCCCTGTCTTAGGTCAGTTAGGATCACCACTTTTTTTAAGAATGTGAAATGTCAGAATAATAGTAGAGAGATTGATTTATTTCAGCTTTTATTCCTTTCATCACATTCCCAGTGGGTCAGAAGTTTAGATACAATCAATTAGTATTTGGTAGCATTGCCTTTAAATTGTTTAACTTGGGTGAAATGTTTCGGGAATTCTGGCCCATTCCTCCTAACAGAGCTGGTGTAACTGAGTCAGGTTTGTAGGCCTCCTTGCTCGCACACACCTTTTCAGTTCTGCCAACAAATTTTCTATATGATTAAGGTCAGGGCTTTGTGATGGCCGCTCCAATACCTTGACTTTGTTGTCCTTAAGCCATTTTGCGACAACTTTGGCAGTATGCTTGGGGTCATTGTCCATTTGGAAGACAATTTGCGACCAGGCTTTAATTTCCTGACTGATGTCTTGAGATGTTGCCTCAATATATCCACATAATTTTCCTTCCGCATTATGCCATCTATTTTGTGAAGTGCACCAGTCCCTCCTGCAGCAAAGCACCCCCACAACATGATGCTGCCACCCCCATGCTTCACGGTTGGGATGGGGTTTTTCGGCTTGCAAGCCTCCCCTTTTTCCTCCAAACATAATGATGATCATTATGGCCAAACAGTTCTATTTTTGTTTCATCAGACCAGTGGACATTTTCCAAAAAGTACCATCTTTGTCCCCATGTGGCCTTTCAGGTTATGTCGTTATAGGACTCATTTGACTGTGGATATAGATACTTTTGTACCTGTTTCCTCCAGCATCTTCACAAGGTCCTTTGCTGTTGTTCTGGGATTGATTTGCACTTTTCGTACGTTAATCTCTAGGAGACAGAACGCGGCTCCGGCTGCGTGGTCCCATGGTGTTTATACTTGTGTACTATTGTAAAGAGGCACTGAGTTTAAAGATAGGCCTTGAAATAGATCCACAGGTACACCTCCAATTGACTCAAATGATGTCAATTAGCTTATCAGAAGCTTCTAAAGCCATGAAATGTCATGGCTAGGGTGTAAAGGTCATGGCTAGGGTGTAGATGTCATGGATAGGGTGTGGATGTCATGGATAGGGTGTAGATGCCATGGCTAGGGTGTAAATGTCATGGATAGGGTGTAGATGTCATGGCTAGTGTGCAGATGTCATGGCTAGGGTGTAAATGTCATGGCCAGGGTGTAAATATCACAGCTAGGGTGTAAATGTCATGGATAGGGTGTAGATGTCATGGCTAGGGTGGAAATGTCATGGATAGGGTGTAGATGTCATGGCTAGGGTGTAAATGTCATGGCTAGGGTGTAGATGTCATGGCTAGGGTATAGATGTCATGGCTAGGGTGTATATGTCATGGCTAGGGTGTAGATGTCATGGCTAGGGTGTAGATGTCATGGCTAGGATGTGGATGTCATGGCTAGGGTATGGACGTCATGGCCAGGGTGTGGATGTCATGGCTAGGGTGTAAATGTCATGGCTAGGGTGTAGATGTCATGGCTAGGGTGTAAATGTCATGGCCAGGGTGTAAATGTCATGGCTAGGGTGTAGATGTCATGGCTAGGGTGTAAATGTCATGGCTAGGGTGTAAATGTCATGGCTAGCGTGTGGATGTCATGGCTAGGGTGTAAATGTCATGGCTAGGGTGTAAATGTCATGGCTAGGGTGTAGATGTCATGGCTAGGGTGTAAATGTCAATGACAGGGTATAGATGTCATGGCTAGGGGGTAAATGTCATGGCTAGGGTGTAGATGTCATGGCTAGAGTGTAAATGTCATGGCTAGGGTGTTGATGTCATGGCTAGGGTGTAGATGTCATGGCAAGGGTGTAAATGTCATGGATAGGGTGTCGATGTCATGGCTAGAGTGTAAATGTCATGGCTAGGGTGTGGATGTCATGGCTAGGGTGTAAATGTAATGGCTAGGGTGTAGGTGTTATGGCTAGGGTGTAAATGTCATGTCTAGGGTGTAGATGTCATGGCTAGGGTGTAAATGTTATGGCTAGGGTGTGGATGTCATGGCTAGGGTGTATATGTCATGGCTAGGGTATAGATGTCATGGCTAGGGTGTGGATGTCATGGCTAGGGTGTAAATGTCATGGCTAGGGTGGGATTGATTTGCACTTTTCGTACGTTAATCTCTAGGAGACAGAACGCGGCTCCGGCTGCGTGGTCCCATGGTGTTTATACTTGTGTACTATTGTAAAGAGGCACTGAGTTTAAAGATAGGCCTTGAAATAGATCCACAGGTACACCTCCAATTGACTCAAATGATGTCAATTAGCTTATCAGAAGCTTCTAAAGCCATGAAATGTCATGGCTAGGGTGTAAAGGTCATGGCTAGGGTGTAGATGTCATGGATAGGGTGTGGATGTCATGGATAGGGTGTAGATGCCATGGCTAGGGTGTAAATGTAATGGATAGGGTGTGGATGTCATGGATAGGGTGTAGATGCCATGGCTAGGGTGTAAATGTCATGGATAGGGTGTAGATGTCATGGATAGGGTGTAGATGTCATGGCTAGTGTGCAGATGTCATGGCTAGGGTGTAAATGTCATGGCCAGGGTGTAAATATCACAGCTAGGGTGTAAATGTCATGGATAGGGTGTAGATGTCATGGCTAGGGTGGAAATGTCATGGATAGGGTGTAGATGTCATGGCTAGGGTGTAAATGTCATGGCTAGGGTGTAGATGTCATGGCTAGGGTATAGATGTCATGGCTAGGGTGTATATGTCATGGCTAGGGTGTAGATGTCATGGCTAGGGTGTAGATGTCATGGCTAGGGTGTAGATGTCATGGCTAGGATGTGGATGTCATGGCTAGGGTATGGATGTCATGGCCAGGGTGTGGATGTCATGGCTAGGGTGTAAATGTCATGGCTAGGGTGTAGATGTCATGGCTAGGGTGTGGATGTCATGGCTAGGGTGTGGATGTCATGGCTAGGGTATGGATGTCATGGCCAGGGTGTGGATGTCATGGCTAGGGTGTAAATGTCATGGCTAGGGTGTAAATGTCATGGCCAGGGTGTAAATGTCATGGCTAGGGTGTAAATGTCATGGCTAGGGTGTAAATGTCATAGCTAGGGTGTAAATGTCATGGCTAGGGTGTTGATGTCATGGCTAGGGTGTAGATGTCATGGCTAGGGTGTAAATGTCATGGATAGGGTGTCGATGTCATGGCTAGAGTGTAAATGTCATGGCTAGGGTGTGGATGTCATGGCTAGGGTGTAAATGTAATGGCTAGGGTGTAGGTGTTATGGCTAGGGTGTAAATGTAATGTCTAGGGTGTAGATGTCATGGCTAGGGTGTAAATGTCATGGCTAGGGGGTTGATGTCATGGCTAGGGTGTAGATGTCATGGCTAGGGTGTAGATGTCATGGCTAGGATGTGGATGTCATGGCTAGGGTATGGATGTCATGGCCAGGGTGTGGATGTCATGGCTAGGGTGTAAATGTCATGGCTAGGGTGTAGATGTCATGGCTAGGGTGTGGATGTCATGGCTAGGGTGTGGATGTCATGGCTAGGGTATGGATGTCATGGCCAGGGTGTGGATGTCATGGCTAGGGTGTAAATGTCATGGCTAGGGTGTAAATGTCATGGCCAGGGTGTAAATGTCATGGCTAGGGTGTAGATGTCATGGCTAGGGTGTAAATGTCATGGCTAGGGTGTAAATGTCATGGCTAGGGTGTGGATGTCATGGCTAGGGTGTAAATGTCATGGCTAGGGTGTAAATGTCATGGCTAGGGTGTAGATGTCATGGCTAGGGTGTAAATGTCATTGACAGGGTATAGATGTAATGGCTAGGGGGTAAATGTCATGGCTAGGGTGTAGATGTCATGGCTAGGGTGTAAATGTCATGGCTAGGGTGTTGATGTCATGGCTAGGGTGTAGATGTCATGGCTAGGGTGTAAATGTCATTGATAGGGTGTCGATGTCATGGCTAGAGTGTAAATGTCATGGCTAGGGTGTGGATGTCATGGCTAGGGTGTAAATGTAATGGCTAGGGTGTAGGTGTTATGGCTAGGGTGTAAATGTAATGTCTAGGGTGTAGATGTCATGGCTAGGGTGTAAATGTCATGGCTAGGGGGTTGATGTCATGGCTAGGGTGTAGATGTCATGGCTAGGGTATAGATGTCATGGCTAGGGTGTGGATGTCATGGCTAGGGTGTAAATGTCATGGCTAGGGTGTAAATGTCATGGCTAGGGTGTAAATGTCATGGCTAGGGTGTAGATGTCATGGCTAGGGTGTAAATGTCATGGCTAGGGTGTAGATGTCATAGCTAGGGTTTGGATGTCATGGTTAGGGTGTAGATGTCATGGTTAGGGTGTAGATGTCATGGCTAGGGTGTAGATGTCATGGCTAGGGTGTGGATGTCATGGCTAGGGTATAGATGTCATGGCTAGGGTGTGGATGTCATGGCTAGGGTGTGGATGTCATGGCTAGGGTGTGGATGTCATGGCTAGGGTGTGGATGTCATGGCTAGGGTGTGGATGTCATGGCTAGGGTGTGGATGTCATGGCTAGGGTGTAAATGTCATGGCTAGGGTGTGGATGTCATGGCTAGGGTGTGGATGTCATGGCTAGGGTGTGGATGTCATAGCTAGGGTTTGGATGTCATGGTTAGGGTGTTGTTGTCATGGCTAGGGTGTAGATGTCATGGCTAGGGTGTGGATGTCATGGCTAGGGTATAGATGTCATGGCTAGGGTGTAGATGTCATAGCTAGGGTTTGGATGTCATGGTTAGGGTGTTGTTGTCATGGCTAGGGTGTAGATGTCATGGTTAGGGTGTAGATGTCATGGCTAGGGTGTAGATGTCATGGCTAGGGTGTGGATGTCATGGCTAGGGTATAGATGTCATGGCTAGGGTGTGGATGTCATGGCTAGGGTGTGGATGTCATGGCTAGGGTGTGGATGTCATGGCTAGGGTGTGGATGTCATGGCTAGGGTGTGGATGTCATGGCTAGGGTGTAAATGTCATGGCTAGGGTGTGGATGTCATGGCTAGGGTGTGGATGTCATGGCTAGGGTGTAAATGTCATAGCTAGGGTTTGGATGTCATGGTTAGGGTGTTGTTGTCATGGCTAGGGTGTAGATGTCATGGCTAGGGTGTGGATGTCATGGTTAGGGTGTTGTTGTCATGGCTAGGGTGTAGATGTCATGGCTAGGGTGTAAATGTCATGGCTAGGGTGTGGATGTCATGGCTAGGGTGTGGATGTCATGGCTAGGGTGTAAATGTCATAGCTAGGGTTTGGATGTCATGGTTAGGGTGTTGTTGTCATGGCTAGGGTGTAGATGTCATGGCTAGGGTGTGGATGTCATGGCTAGGGTATAGATGTCATGGCTAGGGTGTGGATGTCATGGCTAGGGTGTGGATGTCATGGCTAGGGTGTGGATGTCATGGCTAGGGTGTGGATGTCATGGCTAGGGTGTGGATGTCATGGCTAGGGTGTGGATGTCATGGCTAGGGCACAGTAATATGATGTTTCAGTGAACAGTGTGAGGCTGGTGGGTTTTTGGACGTGGATAAATGTGTCGTTCTGTCAGGAGAGGAGTGGAGGAGAGGAGAAGCTTCAACCCAAGCAACCTCCTCCCTTCTTCTGCAGATGGCTTCTCTCCCTCACTGCAAGCTGTGGTGGGCTTACTACTGTGTCTGTAAAGCAAACAGCGCCATCTAGTGAAAAGGATGGTTTTCCACGATTTTCTCCACACTCCCACTATTGAAAATAGTACAAGATGAATATCTGCAATATTTAATCAACGTTACTTTAATGAATCATTCCATCGGAGAAAAGGTAAATACTCATATCTAACGGGACACCAACACATTGACGCCATCAAGTGCTTTTAAGTACTTTTAAACTTAAATCAAGACGCTGTGTGTAATGATGAAAGAGTTGTGTTGTGGGCTGGAAGGAATGTGTGCAGTGGGTACTAGCCTACTGGAACGTTTTGAGTCTCTGTTTTAAGCGTTACCTCGTTCTATTTTCTCTGCTTTACTCCAGCCTTCCATCCTCATTAGAGAAGCACTTCATTAAACACAGCCTGATGACTACAGCTCTCCTCTCCTCTCTGGAAAGACAGTTTGTGTGTGTATGGTGTGTGTGTTTGTGTGTGTGTGCATGCGTGCCTGACTCTCTCTGGTTGTGTTGACGACGATCTCCTTTCCCAACACCGTAAACAAAATCCTTTACAAAGAGTTATTATATTTACAGTAGGTCTCCCTATAGTTTGTGATGGTAACCAAATGGTCTATTAGCTGGTCCATTGTGTTTTTCCTTCACACTACTAATTAGAATTCTGCTGTTGTGTCATGTTGTGTGTGAAAGGTAATGTCAGTGTGTGTGGTTGTGTGTAAGAATATAATATATTTGCATGTCATTCTGTGTACTGTGTATAGCTTGTGTTCACTCTGTTTTGTTCTCTCTCTCTCTCTCTCTCTCTCTCTCTCTCTCTCTCTGTCTCTCTCTCTCTCCCTCTCCCTCTCTCTCTGTCTCTCCCTCTCTCTCTCTCTCTGTCTCTCTCTCTCTCTCTCTCTCTCTCCCTCGCTCTGTCTCTCCCTCTCTCTCTCTCTGTCTCTCCCTCTCTCTCTCTCTCTCTCTCTCTCTCCCTCTCTCTCTGTCTCTCCCTCTCTCTCTCTCTGTCTCTCCCTCTCTCTCTCTCTGTCTCTCTCTCTCTGTCTCTCCCTCTCTCTCTGTCTCTCCCTCTCTCTCTCTCTGTCTCGCTCTCTCTCCCTCTCCCTCTCTCTCTCTCTGTCTCTCCGTCTCTCTCACGCTCTCTCAATTCAATTCAATTAATGGGCTTTATTGGCATGGGACACATTATGTTAACATTACCAAAGCAAGTGCAGTAGATAATAAACAAAAGTGAAATAAACAATAAAAAATAACAGTAAACATTACACTCACAGAAGTTCCAAAATACATTTTAAATGTCATATTATGTATATATTCAGTGTTGTAACGATGCGCAAATAGTTAAACATAAACATGGGTTGTGTTTTCTCTCTTCCTTTCTCTCTCTCTCCCTCCACTTTCTCGCTCTCTCTCTCACTCCCTCTTTCTCTCCCTTTCTCTTTTTCTCTCCCTCTCTCTCCCTCTGCCTCCTTCCCCCCTTCTCTCTACCTCTTCTAACTCTCCCAGGCGGCCGGGGGCAATACATCTCACCAGGTCAGTTTTTCCTACTTTAATGGCTTCAACTCTCTCCTGAACAACATGGATGTCATTAGGAAGATCTACACCACACTGGCTGGGAGCAGTAGAGTCCTGGAAGTCACTAAAGGTTGGTAGACATACATACGCTGACACACATGCATGCATGCACACACGCACACACACACGTTCATGCACGCACGCACACACACACACACGCACACACACACACGTTCATGCACGCACGCACACACACACGTTCATGCACGCACACACAGCATACATGCGTACACAGACACACACGCACACAGAGAATGTGTGTGTGTGGTAGTTTTGTTTGTTTTCTTTTTTCCACTCCCCACCCCCCACCTCCTCCTCCTTGTCTACATTTGATTGGCCCTGCTGGATGCGTCCCAACAGACACATGGGAAGTTTACCCAGAATTCTCAGCAGCAGTGGCGGGTCTCTCACTGGGCCTGTCTGTGACACATCCTCCCTGGCTCTGGTTTGGCTAGGAGTTTCCCCTGAGTTACAGATCTAGGATCAGCTAACCCTGCCCAAATTCTACCCTAAACCATTAGAGTGTAAACGGCCAGGACCAAACTAACAGTTGTTTCACAAATCACAAATAGCATAGAGGAAAGGAAAAACATACACAATATGTCATGATTTGACGTGAGATGACGAGGCGGCAGGTAGCCTAGTGGTTAGAGCGTTGGACTAGTAACCAAAAGGTTGAAAGGTAAAAATCTGTCGTTCTACCCCTGTCCAAGGCAGTTAACCCACTGTTCCTAGGCCGTCATTGAAAATAAGAATTTGTTCTTAACTAACTTGCCGAGTTAAATAAAGGTAAAATGAAAAAAATAAGAATGACAGTTAACATGTGTTTAATCAAGAGTTATCAATTAGCTCAACAGCCCCCCTCCACATAATTTCTCTCACTCCCTCTCTACCTCAGATGCCAGTTGTTGAACTGTACCAATGTCTCTCCCTGTCTGGTATTTGCTGAGCACTGTAGGCTTGGTTCTCTCTCTCTTTCTCTCTTGATGCTGAGTAGGTCAGTCCACCGCATGGCTCTGGGGTTCTGGGTTCTGGGTATGTGAGTGTGATGCTATCGGGGCCTTATCGGGGGTGTGGGCCTGAGTTCCCTTGGCTGTTCCCACCGTGGCGTGGCCATGGCTGGGCTGTGGTGCCCCCCCAGCCACAGTCATTAGGCTCTACTGGGACCTGGTCTGTGCGTGCAGAGCTCCACGTCTCCATCTCTCTCTCGCTCCCCCCCACCCTCTGTGACCCCCACCAACCGGCCTGATTGATTCCGTATGTGAGGCGGGGCCACTGTTTAGATTTGGAACGTCATCGCTGTGGTTACCGCCTCCACGCCCTCATTTCTTAGGGCAGGGCTGATTACAACATTCACTTCAATGAAATGAATGCAACTCGTTCTGTGGTCTGCTACATGGAATATACACAATATATGCAAGAGTATGTGAACACCCCTTCAAATTAGTGGATTCAGCAACACCTGTTGCTGACAGGTGTATAGGATCAAGCACACAGCAATACCATCTCCATAGACAAACATTGGCAGTAGAATGGTGTGACACTGTCATAGGATGCCACATTTCCAACAACTCAGTTTGTCAAATTTCTGTCCTGCTAGAACTGCCCCGGACAACTGTAAGGGATGTTATAGTGATGTGGAACTGCTGAGTCCCACAAAACACCAGTCTCAACATCAACGGTGAAGAGGCGACTCCGGGATGGTGGCCTTCTAGGCAGAGTTGCAAAGAAAAAGCCATATCTCAGACTGGCCACTAAAAAGAAAAGATTAAGATGGGCACAAGAACACAGACACTGGACAGAGGAACTCTGCCTAGAAGGCCAGCATCCCAGAGTCGGCCTCCTCACTATTGACGTGGAGACTGGTACTGCGGGTTTTGCGGGTACTATTTAATGAAGTTGCCAGTTGAGGACTTGTGAGGTATCTGTTTCTCAAACTAGACACTCTAATGTACTTGTCCTCTTGCTCAGTTGTGCACCGGGGCCTCCCACTCCTCTTTCTATTCTGGTTAGAGTCAGTTTGCGCTGTTCTGGGAAGGGAGTAGTACACAGTGTTGTACAAGAGCTTCAGTTTCTTGGCAATTTCTCGTATGGAGTAGACTTCATTTCTTAGAACAACAACTGACGAGTTTCAGAAGAAAGTCCTTTGTTTCTGGCCATTTTGAGCCGGTAATCGAACCCACAAATGCTGATGCTCCAGATACTCAACTAGTCTGAAGAAGGCCAGTTTTATTGCTTCTTTAATCAGAACAACAGTTTTCAGCTGTGCTAACATAATTGCTAAATAGTTCTCTAATGATTAATTAGCCTTTTAAAATGATTATCTTGGATTAGCTAACACAACGTGCCATTGGAACACAGGAGTGATGGTTGCTGATAATGGGCCTCTGTACACCTATGTAGATATTCCATTAAAAATCAGCCGTTTCCAGCTACAACAGTCATTTACAACATTAACAATGTCTACACTGTATTTCTGATCAATTTAATGTTATTTTTATGGACAAAAAATTAGCTTTTCTTTAAAAAACAAGGACATTTTGAAGTGACCCCAAACGTATGAACTGTAGTGTAGATCTTTGTGTATAGACTGTCAGATGATCTTTGTGTATAGACTGTCAGATGATCTTTGTGTATAGACTGTCAGATGATCTTTGTGTATAGATTGTCAGATGATATTTGTGTATAGACAGTCAGATGATCTTTCTGTATAGACAGTCAGATGATCTTTCTGTATAGACTGTCAGATGATCTTTCTGTATAGACTGTCAGATGGTCTTTCTGTATAGACTGTCAGATGATGTTTCTGTATAGACTGTCAGATGATCTTTCTGTATAGACAGTCAGATGGTCTTTCTGTATAGACTGTCAGATGATCTTTCTGTATAGACAGTCAGATGATCTTTGTGTATAGACTGTCAGATGATCTTTGTATATAAACTGAGAGTGAGTTGATGTGTCATGCATTGTCATGTTGTGTCTTGTTTCTGTCCTTTCCCTTCACCCTGTCTCCCTCTGCTGGTCGTTATTAGGTTACCGTTTCTCCCCCTCTTTCCCCCAGCCGTTCCTTGTCTCCTCCTAACTACCTCGTCACCCCTTTTCCCACCTGTTCCCTTTTTCCCTCTGATTAGTCCTCTATATCTCTCTCTGTTTTTGTTCCTGTCTTTGTCGGATTCTCGTTTGTGTTACTCATGCCTGAACCAGACTATCGTCGTGTTTGCTGCAACCTTGTCCTGTCCTGTCGGAATCTGCCTGTTCATCTAACCTTGTCCTGTCCTGTCGGAATCTGCCTGTCCATCTGAGCCTACGTATGTTTCGTCATTAAAGAAACTCTGTTTGTTAATTCGCTTTTGGGTCCTCATTCACGCACCGTAACAGAAGAATCCGACCAAGAATGGACCCAGCGACTTCGGATCCTCTCCACTCAGCCGTCGAGATCCAGGGAGCGATGCTAGGCAGACACGAGCAGGAATTGTCTGCCGCTCGACATGCCGTTGAGACCCTGGCCACCCAAGTCTCCAACCTCACAGAACAGGTTCACCATCTCCGCCTCGATCCACCGGCCACTTCCAGGGCTTTCGAATCTCCGGAGCCCAGAATCAATAACCCGCCGTGTTACTCTGGGGAGCCCACTGAATGCCGCTCGTTCCTCACCCAGTGTGATATTGTGTTTTCTCTCCAGCCCAACACTTACTCCAGGAGCACTGCTCGTGTCGCCTACGTCATATCTCTCCTTACTGGACGGGCTCGTGAGTGGGGCACGGCAATCTGGGAGGCAAGGGCTGAGTGTACTAACCAGTATCAGGACTTTAAGGAGGAGATGATACGGGTTTTTGATCGATCTGTTTTTGGGGAGGAGGCTTCCAGGGCCCTGTCTTCCCTATGTCAAGGTAATCGATCCATAACAGACTACTCTATTGAGTTTCGCACTCTTGCTGCCTCCAGTGGCTGGAACGAGCCGGCCTTGCTCGCTCGTTTTCTGGAGGGTCTCCGCGCAGAGGTAAAGGATGAGATTCTCTCCCGGGAGGTTCCTTCCAGCGTGGATTCCTTGATTGAACTCGCTATTCGCATTGAGCGACGGGTTGATCTTCGTCACCGAGCTCGTGGAAAGGAGCTCGCGTTCTCCGTTGCCCCCCTCTCCGCATCACTACCATCTTCCTCTGCCGGCTCGGGTGCTGAGCCTATGCAGCTGGGAGGTATCCGCATCTCGACTAAAGAGAGGGAACGGAGAATCACCAACCGCCTCTGTCTCTATTGCGGTTCCGCTGGTCATTTTGTCACTTCATGTCCAGTAAAAGCCAGAGCTCATCAGTAAGCGGAGGGCTACTGGTGAGCGCTACTACTCCTGTCTCTCCTTCAAGATCCTGCACTACCTTGTCGGTCCATCTACGCTGGACCGGTTCGTCAGCTTCCTGCAGTGCCTTGATAGACTCTGGGGCGGAGGGCTGTTTTATGGACGAGACCTGGGCTCGGGAACATGACATTCCTCTCAGACAGTTAAGGGAGTCCACGGCCTTGTTCGCCCTGGATGGTAGTCCTCTCCCCAGGATTCAGCGTGAGACGCTACCTTTAACCCTCACTGTTTCTGGTAATCATAGCGAAACCATTTCTTTTTTAATTTTTCGTTCACCTTTTACACCTGTTGTTTTGGGCCATCCCTGGCTAGTTTGTCATAATCCTTCCATTAATTGGTCTAGTAATTCTATCCTCTCCTGGAACGTCTCTTGTCATGTGAAATGTTTAATGTCTGCTATCCCTCCTGTTTCCTCTGTCTCTTCTTCACAGGAGGAGCCTGGTGATTTGACAGGGGTGCCGGAGGAATATCACGATCTGCGCACGGTGTTCAGTCGGTCCAGGGCCACCTCTCTTCCCCCACACCGGTCGTATGATTGTAGTATTGATCTCCTTCCGGGAACCACTCCCCCCCGGGGTAGACTATACTCTCTGTCGGCTCCCGAACGTAAGGCTCTCGAAGATTATTTGTCTGTAGCTCTTGCCGCCGGTACCATAGTCCCCTCCTCCTCTCCCGCCGGAGCGGGGTTTTTTTTTGTTAAGAAGAAGGACGGGTCCCTGCGCCCCTGCATAGATTATCGAGGGCTGAATGACATAACAGTGAAGAATCGTTATCCGCTTCCTCTTATGTCTTCAGCCTTCGAGATCCTGCAGGGAGCCAGGTTTTTCACTAAGTTGGACCTTCGTAACGCTTACCATCTCGTGCGCATCAAGGAGGGGGACGAGTGGAAGACGGCGTTTAACACTCCGTTAGGGCACTTTGAATACCGGGTTCTTCCTTTCGGCCTCGCTAACGCTCCAGCTGTCTTTCAGGCATTAGTCAATGATGTCCTGAGAGACATGCTGAACATCTTTGTTTTCGTTTACCTTGACGATATCCTGATTTTTTCACCGTCACTCCAGATTCATGTTCAGCACGTTCGACGTGTCCTCCAGCGCCTTTTAGAGAATTGTCTTTTTGTGAAGGCTGAGAAGTGCTCTTTTCATGCCTCCTCCGTCACATTTCTCGGTTCTGTTATTTCCGCTGAAGGCATTAAGATGGATCCCGCTAAGGTCCAAGCTGTCATTGATTGGCCCGTCCCTAAGTCACGCGTCGAGCTGCAGCGCTTTCTCGGCTTCGCGAACTTCTATCGTCGTTTCATCCGTAATTTCGGTCAGGTGGCAGCTCCTCTCACAGCCCTTACTTCTGTCAAGACGTGCTTTAAGTGGTCCGTTTCCGCCCAGGGAGCTTTTGATCTCCTCAAGAATCGTTTTACATCCGCACCTATCCTTGTTACACCTGACGTCACTAGACAGTTCGTTGTCGAGGTTGACGCGTCAGAGGTGGGCGTGGGAGCCATTCTTTCTCAGCGCTCCCTCTCTGACGACAAGGTCCACCCTTGCGCGTATTTTTCTCATCGCCTGTCGCCGTCGGAACGTAACTATGATGTGGGAAACCGCGAACTGCTCGCCATCCGCTTAGCCCTAGGCGAATGGCGACAGTGGTTGGAGGGGGCGACCGTTCCTTTTGTCGTTTGGACTGACCATAGGAACCTTGAGTACATCCGTTCTGCCAAACGACTTAATGCGCGTCAGGCGCGCTGGGCTCTGTTTTTCGCTCGTTTCGAGTTCGTGATTTCTTATCGTCCGGGCTCTAAGAACACCAAGCCTGATGCTTTATCTCGTCTCTTCAGTTCTTCAGTAGCCTCCACTGACCCCGAGGGGATTCTCCCTGAGGGGCGTGTTGTCGGGTTGACTGTCTGGGGAATTGAGAGGCAGGTAAAGCAAGCACTCACTCAAACTCCGTCGCCGCGCGCTTGTCCTAGGAACCTTCTTTTCGTTCCCGTTCCTACTCGTCTGGCCGTTCTTCAGTGGGCTCACTCTGCCAAGTTAGCCGGCCATCCTGGCGTTCGGGGTACGCTTGCTTCCATTCGCCAGCGTTTTTGGTGGCCCACCCGGGAGCATGACACGCGTCGCTTCGTGGCTGCTTGTTCGGTCTGCGCGCAGACTAAGTCCGGTAACTCCCCTCCTGCCGGCCGTCTCAGGCCGCTTCCCATTCCCTCTCGACCGTGGTCTCACATCTTCTTAGATTTTGTCACCGGACTGCCTTCGTCAGCGGGGAAGACTGTTATTCTTACGGTTGTCGACAGGTTCTCTAAGGCGGCTCATTTTATTCTCCTTGCTAAGCTTCCTTCTGCTAAAGAGACGGCACAAATCATCATCGAGAATGTTTTCAGAATTCATGGCCTTCCGTCAGACGTCGTTTCGGACAGAGGTCCGCAATTCACGTCTCAATTTTGGAGGGAGTTTTGCCGTTTGATTGGGGCTTCCGTCAGTCTCTCTTCCGGCTTTCACCCCCAGTCTAACGGTCAAGCAGAACGGGCCAATCAGACTATTGGTCGCATCTTACGCAGTCTTTCTTTTCGCAACCCTGCGTCTTGGTCAGAACAGCTCCCCTGGGCAGAATACGCCCACAACTCGCTTCCTTCGTCTGCGACCGGGCTATCTCCTTTTCAGAGTAGCCTCGGGTACCAGCCTCCGCTGTTCTCATCTCAGTTCGCAGAGTCCAGCGTCCCCTCCGCTCAGGCTTTTGTCCAACGTTGCGAGCGCACCTGGAAGAGGGTCAGGTCTGCACTTTGCCGTTATAGGGCGCAGACTGTGAGAGCTGCTAATAAGCGTAGAACTAAGAGTCCTAGATATTGTCGCGGTCAGAGAGTTTGGCTCTCCACTCAGAACCTTCCCCTTAAGACCGCTTCTCGCAAGTTGACCCCGCGGTTCATTGGTCCGTTCCGTATTTCTCGGATCATTAATCCTGTCGCAGTGCGACTTCTTCTTCCGCGATATCTTCGTCGCGTCCACCCGGTCTTCCATGTCTCCTGTGTCAAGCCCGTTCTTCGCGCCCCCGCTCGTCTTCCCCCCCCCCCCATCCTTGTCGAGGGCGCACCCATCTACAGGGTCCGTAGGATTTTGGACTTGCGTCCTCGGGGCCGTGGTCATCAGTACCTAGTAGATTGGGAGGGGTACGGTCCTGAGGAGAGGAGTTGGGTTCCCTCTCGGGACGTGCTGGACCGTGCGCTGATCGATGATTTCCTCCGTTGCCGCCAGGTTTCCTCCTCGAGTGCGCCAGGAGGCGCTCGGTGAGTGGGGGGGTACTGTCATGCATTGTCATGTTGTGTCTTGTTTCTGTCCTTTCCCTTCACCCTGTCTCCCTCTGCTGGTCGTTATTAGGTTACCGTTTCTCCCCCTCTTTCCCCCAGCTGTTCCTTGTCTCCTCCTAACTACCTCGTCACCCCTTTTCCCACCTGTTCCCTTTTTCCCTCTGATTAGTCCTCTATATCTCTCTCTGTTTTTGTTCCTGTCTTTGTCGGATTCTCGTTTGTGTTACTCATGCCTGAACCAGACTATCGTCGTGTTTGCTGCAACCTTGTCCTGTCCTGTCGGAATCTGCCTGTTCATCTAACCTTGTCCTGTCCTGTCGGAATCTGCCTGTCCATCTGAGCCTACGTATGTTTCGTCATTAAAGAAACTCTGTTTGTTAATTCGCTTTTGGGTCCTCATTCACGCACCGTAACATGATGTCTGGGAGTAAACTGAGCTATCTGATCTATGCTCTACTGAATATATAAACTCTAAAAATAAATGTCCCTTTTTCAGGACCCTGTCATTCAAAGATAATTCGTAAAAATCCAAATAACTTCACACATCTTCATTGTAATGGGTTTAACACTGTTTCCCATGCTTGTTCAATTAACCATAAACAATTAATGAACATGCACCTGTGGAACGGTCGTTAAGACACTAACAGCTTATAGACGGTAGGCAATTAAGGTCACAGTTATGTAAACCTAGGACACTAAAGAGGCCTTTCTACTGACTCTGAAAAAATCCAAAAGAAAGATGCCCAGGGTCCCTGCTCATCTGCGTGAACGTGCCTTAGGCATGATGCAAGGAGGCATGAGGACTGCAGATGTGGCCAGGGCAATAAACTGCAATGTCCGCACTGTGAGACGCCTAAGACAGCACTACAGGGAGACAGGACGGACAGCTGATTGTCCTCGCAGTGGCAGACCACGTTTAACAACTCCTGCACAGGATCGGTACATCCGAACATCACACCTGCGGGACAGGTAAAATATGGCAACAACAACTGCCTGAGTTACACCAGGAACACACCATCCCTCCATCAGTGCTCAGACTGTCCGCAATAGGCTGAGAGAGGCTGGACTGAGTGTTTGTAGGCCTGTTGTAAGGCAGATCCTCACCAGACATCACCGGCAACAACGTCGCCTATGGGCACAAACCCACCGTCGCTGGACCAGACAGGACTGGCAAAAAGTGCTCTTCACTGACGAGTCGCGGTTTTCAGGGGTGATGGTCAGATTTGCGTTTATCGTTAAAGGAATGAGCTTTACACCAAGACCTGTACTCTGAAGCGTGATCAATTTTGAGGTGGAGAGTCCGTCATGGTCTGGGGCGGTGTGTCACAGCATCATCGGACTGAGCTTGTTGTCATTGCAGTCAATCTCAACGCTGTGCGTTACAGGGGAGACATCCTCCTCCCTCATGTGGTACCCTTCCTGCAGGCTCATCCTGACATGACCCACCAGCCAAACTACTTGTTCTGTGCGTTATTTCCTGCAAGACAAGAATGTCAGTGTTTGGCCATGGCCAGCGAAGAGCCCAGATCTCAATCCTATTGAGCACGTCTGGGACCTGTTGGATTGGAGGGTGAGGGCTAGGGCCTTTCTCCCCAGAAATGTCCGGGAACTTGCAGGTGCCTTGGTGGAAGAGTGGGGTAACATCTCACAGCAAGTACTGGCAAATCTGGTGCAGTCCATGAGGAGGAGCTGGTGGTCACGCCAGATAATGACTGTTACTTTTGATTTTGACCTCACTTTGTTCAGGCACACACAGTGTCCTGGCTCTTTGAATAAGATGGTCACTCAATACCAGATACCAGAGCTATAGAAATCACACTGTAAGTCAGCCATGGCTGAGTCCCAAATGCCACCCAGAGCCTGGGCCCTGGTCAAAAGTAGTGCACTAAATAGGGAAATAGAATGCCATTTGGGATGTAACCCAACCCAGTTATCAACCTGTTCATTATGTACCTAACACTTCCCCTACTGTACACTGTCTGTCTGTCTAAAGAACAGATTAAGTCAATTCAATAAGGTTTTGTAAACAGGAAATACATGTGGGAACTAATTTAAGGGGATTATCTCAAACACTGTATTTGTGTATAGGATGTTGGACTTGTGGGAAAGAGAGATTTTATTCTCAACTGGGATCACCTGTATAAATCAAAGATAAATAAAGTGGGAGTATCCGTCACACTCCTCTTCTCTCCTCTCATTTCCTCTCCTCTCCTCTTTGTCTGTTCCTCTTTCCTCTCCTCTCATTTCCTCTCCTCTCCTCTTTGTCTGCTCCTCTTTCCTCTCCTCTCATTTCCTCTCCTCTTCTCTCCTCTTTGTCTGCTCCTCTTTCCTCTCCTCTCATTTCCTCTCCTCTTCTCTCCTCTTTGTCGTCTGCCCTTCTTTCCTCTCCTCTTCTCTCCTCTCATTTCCTCTCCTCTCCTCTTTGTCTGCTCCTCTTTCCTCTCCTCTCATTTCCTCTCCTCTCCTCTCCTCTTTGTCTGTTCCTCTTTCCTCTCCTCTCATTTCCTCTCCTCTTCTCTCCTCTTTGTCTGCTCTTCTTTCCTCTCCTCTCATTTCCTCTCCTCTTCTCTCCTCTTTGTCTGCCCTTCTTTCCTCTCCTCTCCTCTCCTCTCCTCTCCTCTCCTCTCCTCTCCTCTCCTCTCCTCTCCTCTCCTCTCCTCTCCTCTCCTCTCCTCTCCTCTCCTCTCCTCTCCTCTCCTCTGCTCTCCTCTTCGTCTCTTCCTCTCCTCTCCTTCTCTTCTGTAACAGAGGAGTTCATCATTGCGTCCCAGAGGTTTGGTCAGGTGACTCCGATGGAGGTGGACATCCTGTTCCAACTGGCCGACCTCTCTGAATCCCGGGGGTGAGTCACACACACCCCCACACACACATACACACACAGATGACAAGGCTAGGCCTCAAATAGATAGCCCTATTCAGTTTAATAGCTTAATTACAGTTGCGTTCAAGATACATAATTATGCAAAACAGATCATACATGATAAGCCCTCTCAACCTCAGTTTTAAATCATTGAATTCCAGCAATGTTGAATGAAGCTTCATATTAAGGGAAACATTTTCCCACAGTCATTGATACTGCATAGTGTAATCCATTCCTCTCATTGCATTTCCACATTAGCATGTACTGTTGTAGTTAATACTAGTTTTCAGTTTATTGGGTCTCAATAGGCTGTCCCATTTATCCATGTGGTTGTCATTGGATCACTGGAGCTCGTCATACCCGGTCGTTCTTCTTCCAAAATGTCTGCTTTCACTGCAGCCTGATCAAATGAGCCAGGCATGAATCTTCTGAATCCCATTTCACTCAAATAAGCCTTCAAAACTCAGCATTTGTCTGAGGAAGAGGAGACACATACACAAGAGCATACACACACACAGGGGAAGGGGAGTCCACAGGGGAAGGGGAGTCCACAGGAGAAGAGGAGTCCACAGGGGAAAAGGAGTCCACAGGGGAAGGGGAGTCCACAGGGGAAGGGGAGTCCACAGGGGAAGGGGAGTCCACAGGGGAAGGGGAGTCCACAGGGGAAGGGGAATCCACAGGGGAAGAGGAGTCCACAGGGGAAGGGGAGTCCACAGGGGAAGAGGAGTCCACAGGGGAAGGGGAACGCCAGCCGTTCATCTAACTGTACACAGCTCACGTTCCCATGTCTCTTGCTCCATAGGGTCGACCGGCGGCGTAGAGTGCCAGTAATTTGTGCCCTCTCTGAGCACCTGATTATTATTTCTGGGCAATGGGATACTTTAATAGTCTCCCCAGCCTCTGATTGGAGATGCAGGAGATAATTGTTCCCAATAATCGGAGGGGATTGAGCTGCTCCCAAATCTGGGAACGTCACAGAGATGTTATGTGGACGCTGGGGCGCATGCACAGAGTTGGTGAGGTCCCCGGAATCACGGACAAATGTTTTGTTTTGTTTGGATGCAGCGAGGGAAAGAGAGAATGAGGGAGAGGGATGTAGCTGGTCATTGATATTATTGAATATCAAGTATCGTTGAAAATCTTACCAGGGGTCAGAAGGAAAATGTCAGAAGCATTTAAATGGTAGAACCGTTTGAAACTTTTCCCTCTCTCCTCCTCTCTTCCAGCCGTGTTGGTCTGGTGGACATTGACAGGATTGCTCCATTAGAGGAAGGGGCCCTCCCATACAACCTGGTGGAGGTCCAGAGACAGGTAAAAGAAAAAGAGAGAAAGAAGGAAAAAATGACAGAAAAGAACACTTGCTGAATGTTTTAGCATCTTTTTCAGCTTCAGAGATATAGGCTGCGATTCAATTCAAAGCTCTGTAGCGCAGTGGACTATAACATACTTTTAAAGGTAATTTACAGTTGAGCCGGCTTGCGAAGCGTTTGCCATGAATGCAATCTGTGCAAATGCCTTTAAAAGGTGCATTGTCGGCTGTTTAGTGGCCTGCACTATAGAGCAACTTGGATTGAATCCCGGCCATAGATATTCTCCAACTGTAGTCTAGAAACATGTCCTGGTAATGGTCAGAGCAAAAGTTCACTGGTGATGTTGGGTCTTTCTATGATTACTTCCATTACTGAATATATATGAGCAATACTCTAGGACAGACTTATCCAACATGAAACATAAGAAACTAAAGAAAAAATAGAATCTTTCTAAATCCCCACATACCAGTCCGATTTCCAGCACACTTGCTCTGTTTGTGTCAGATTCTCAAATGACAGCCATTGAACTAAATGCCAAGGAGAACATAACTTCTAAAAGTGTGTCTTTGTTTGGATCTCTCCAGAGAAAGAAATACAATTAGATATCAGAAACCTCTCTATGACAGTATACTGTATCTTTGTCAAAAAAATGTTAAAACCTTGTTAATTTAAGACTAACTCCAGCCGTTTAAATAGGTTACAGTGCCTTCAAAAAGTATTCACATCCCTTGACTTTTTCCACATTTTGTTGTGTTACAAATTGGGATAAAAATGGACTTTGTTTTTGTATTTTATTTTTATGTACACAAAATGCTCTGTAATGTCAAAGTGTAAGAAAAATTCTAAAATAAAACACTTAATATATCTTGATTAGATAAGTATTCAACCCCGTGAGTCAATACGTGTTAGAATCACCTTTGGCAGCGATTACAGCTATGAGTCTTTTGGGTAAGTCTCTAAGGCCCCGATTGCTTTTTTATGCAGTTTTCTCTATATGCGTATTCTGACGTGGAACTTAAGCATGAGAATAGAATGCTATTCACCCACTATTTGTTTAGGGTGGAGATCTCAGAAATGAAGGTTTGGGGGAGGTGTGTCTACAGATCAGCCATATTCTGACCTTAACTTAATTCCACCACCTTTACGCGTGAGGAAACCATGAGTATGGTCGGGCGAAACTACCGGTTCCAAGTGGAAAAAGCATCTACTTAATTTCACATAGAAATAACAGCATTCTCCATGACCTATCATTTATACATGAATAAAAGCTATTGATAAGAGCTAGGTCAATTATTATAAATTATATCATCCGTTTGGGTAAATAATAAATACACAAACCTCTGTTACGTCTGCTAATTTGGGATAATGTAGCCTACTTGAATCATTATGGAACTCAGACGACATGTAGCAGGTTAAACCTGGAGCCTGGCACATGATTCAGGATGACTGGAACGTTGTCATACAGTTCCATGATTAGGGTAGATTTATAGAACTACTGTTCAACCCCTATTGTACATCTTTTTTCACCTTCCAATATTTCATGGTTTGAACTTGAATATGACAACTTTCAGAATGAATCAAACCACTGTATTTTTTATTAATCAATACATTTTGTACTTAAAGGCTCTCCAAAACAGTTTTTTAAATAATTCATACGTACTTTCCTAGCCCTAAAATGTGCCTAAATATTTCTAAAATATTTTTTAAATCTACCAGTTGGTGCTGAAACTGAGATGAAGATGCATAGATGGCATACTTTCATTGATCCCTATTTTCTGAACGCTTTCTCTCAATGTGTTCTATTGACTCTGTTGACAAAATTATAATTAAAGTTACACCTTATTTAAAGGGATGGCTTAAGATAAAGGTACTGAAAACGCCATTGAATGAAAACTCCATGAGAAAATCTGTTGGCCAGTAAGTGGGACGGTTTTCATTGGTTGAATTACATTTATTCAGCGCGCGCAAGGTAACCTCGCTTGCAAAGCCCGTTACGCACCTGCATAAGGTAAGTCTGAATACCAACTACTAAGAAGTGTGTAGGAAAGGCATGCATAAGAAAGGCGGAATTTCCTAAATTGGAATCTGTCCCTGGAAGCTTTGCACACCTTGATTGTACAATATTTGGCCATATTTGTTTTTTTAAAGTCTTCAAGCTCATTGCTGGACAGCCATTTTCAAGTCTTTCCTAGATTTTCAAGACAATTTCATTTAAAACTGTAACTAGGCCACACAGAAACATTCAATGTCGTCTTGGTAAGCAACTCCAGTGTACACTGAGTATACAAAACATTAAGAACATCTGCTCTTTCCATTACATAGACTGACCAGGTTAATCCAGGTGAAAGCTATGATCCCTTATTGATGTCACTTGTTAAATCCACTTCAATCAGTGTAGATGAAGGTGAAGAGACAAAGAAGGATTTTTAATCCTTGAGACATGGATTGTGTATTTGTGCCATTCATAGGGTTTTGTTAGACTTCATTGATGTCACTTGTTAAATCCTCTTCAATCAGTGTAGAGCAAGGGGAGAAGACAAGTTAAAGAAGGATTTTTAAGCGTTGAGACATGGATTATGTATTTGTGCCATTCATAAGGTTTGTTAGACTTCAGTGCGGCTTTTGACATTATCGATCAGTCTGTTGCTGAAAAAATGTATGTGTTATGGCTTTACACCCCCTACTATAATGTGGATAAAGAGTTACCTGTCTAACAGAATACAGAGGGTGTTCTTTAATAAAATGGCGCCAGGAGAAATGGCCTCAGTTTTACGGGCGCCCAACCAATTGTGCTATTATGGTTTTTTTCGCGTTATTTGTAACTTATTTTGTACATAATGTTTCTGCAACCGTATTTTACGGCAAAAAAGAGCTTCTGGATATCAGGACAGAGATCACTCATCTCGGATTAGACAAAGAGCTTCTGGATATCAGGACAGAGATCACTCATCTCGGATTAGACAAAGAGCTTCTGGATATCAGGACAGAGATCACTCATCTCGGATTAGACAAAGAGCTTCTGGATATCAGAACAGAGATCACTCATCTCGGATTAGACAAAGAGCTTCTGGATATCAGGACAGTGATTACTCACCTCGGATTAGACAAAGAGCTTCTGGATATCAGGACAGCGATCACTCACCTCGGATTAGACAAAGAGTTTCTGGATATCAGGACAGCGATCACTCACCTCGGACTAGACAAAGAGCTTCTGGATATCAGGACAGCGATCACTCACCTGGGATTAGACAAATAGCTTCTGGATATCAGGACAGCGATCACTCACCTCAGATTAGACAAAGAGCTTCTGGATATCAGGACAGCGATCACTCACCTCGGACTAGACAAAGAGCTTCTGGATATCAGGACAGCGATCACTCACCTCAGACTAGACAAAGAGCTTCTGGATATCAGGACAGCGATCACTCACCTCGGATTAGATGAAGATATTCTAGATATCACTCAGATATAGCACTCAGTCAGCTGTATAAGGAAATAAGCACACAAGAAACCGCTCACCCAGAGGCGGCGCTCCTAGTGGCCGGAGACTTTAATGCAGGGAAACTTAAATCAGCTCTACCTAATTTCTATCAACATGTTAAATGTGCAGTCAGAGGGGAAAAAAACTCTAGACCACCTTTACTCCACACACAGAGACGTGTACAAAGCTCTCCCACGCCCTCCATTTGGCAAATTTGACCATAATTATATCCTCCTGATTCCTGCTTACAAGCAAAAATCAAAGCAGGAAGCCCCAGTGACTCGGTCTATAAAAAAGTGGTCACCTGAAGCAGATGCTAAACTACAGGACTGTTTTGCTAGCACAGACTGGAATATGTTCCAGGATTCTCCCGATGGCATTGAGGATTACACCACATCAGTCACTGGCTTCATCAACAAGTGCATCGATGACGTCATCCCCACAGTACATACCCCAAACAGAAGCCATGGATTACAGGCAACATTCACACTGAGCTAGGGTAGGGTAGAGGGTAGAGCTGCTGCTTTCAAGGAATGGAACTCTAACCTGGGAAGCTTATAAGAAATCCTGCTATGCCCTCTGATGAACCATCAAACAGGCAAAGCATCAATACAAGAGTAAGATTGAATCGTACTACACCGGCTCTGACGCTCGTCAGATGTGGCAGGGCTTGCAAACTATTACAGACTACAAAGGGAAGCACAGCTGAGAGCTGCCTAATGACACAAGCCTACCAGACGAGTTAAATAACTTCAATGCTCACTTCGAGGCAAGTAACACTGAAACATGCATGAGAGCATCAGCTGTTCCGGACGACTGTGTGATCACGCTCTCTGCAGCCAATGTGAGTAAGACCTTTAAACAGGTCAACATTCACAAGGCTGCAGGTCCAGATGACTGACCAACTGGCAAGTGTCTTCACTGACATTTTCAACCTCTCCCTGACCGAGTCTGTAATACCAACATATTTCAAGCAGACCACCATAGTCCCTGTCCCCAAGAACACTAAGGTATCCTGCCTAAATGACTACCGACCCGTAGCACTCACGTCTGTAGCCATGAAATGCTTTGAAAGGCTGGACATGGCTCACATCAACACCATTATCACAGAAACCCTAGACCCACTCCAATTTGCATACCACCCCAACAGATCCACAGATGATGCAATCTCTATTGCACTCCACACTGCCCTTTCACACCTGGACAAAAGGAACACCTATGTGAGAATGCTATTCATTGACTACAGCTCAGGGTTCAACACCATAGTGCCCTCAAAGCTCATCACTAAGCTAAGGACCCTGGGACTTAACACCTCCCTCTGCAACTAGATCCTGGACTTACTGACGGGCCGCCCCCAGGTGGTAAGGGTAGGTAACAACACATCCGTTACGCTGATCCTCAACACGGGGGCCCCACAGGGGTGCGTGCTCAGTCCCCTCCTGTACTCCCTGTTCACTCAGGACTCCATTGCCAGGCACAACTCTAACACCATCATTAATTTTGTTGATCACCGACAACAATGAGACAGCCTATAGGGAGGAGGTCAGAGACCTAACCGTGTGGTGCAAGGACAACAACCTCTCCATCAACATGATCCAGTCAAAGGAGGTGATTATGGACTACAGGAAAAGGAGGACCTAGCACGCCCCCATTCTCATCAACGGGGCCATTGTGGAGCAGGTTGAGAGCTTCAAGTTCATTGGTATCCACATCTCTAACAAACTAACATGGTCCAAGCACACCAAGACAGTCTCAACTGCTCGGCCTCTGACCGCAAGGCACTACAGAGGGTAGTGCATACGGCCCAGTACATCACCGGGGCCAAGCTTCCTGCCTTTCAGGACCTCTATACCAGGCGGTGTCAGAAGAAGGACCTAAAAATTGTCAAAGACTCCAGCCACCCTAGTTATAGACTGTTCTCTCTGCTACTGCATAGCAAGCGGTACTGGAGTGCCAAGTCTAGATTCAAGAGGGTTCTAAACAGCTTCTGCCCCCAAGCCATAAGACTCTTGACCATCTAATCAACTGGTTACCCAGACTATTTGCATTCCCCCCCCTTCTACGCTGCTGCTACTCTATGTTATTATCTATGCATAGTCACTTTAATAACTCTGCCTACATGTACATATTACCTAAATTACCTCGACACCGGTGCCCCCACACATTGACTCTGTACCGGTACCCCCTGTATATAGCCCCGCTATTGTTATTTACTGCTGCTCTTTACATATTTGTTTTTCGTATCTCCTACTTTTGGGGGGGTATTTTCTTAAAACTGCATTGTTGGTTAAGGGCTTCTAAGTAAGCATTTCACAGTAAGATCTACACCTGTTGTATTCAGCGCATGTGACAAAAACTATTTGATTTTATTTGATTTTGAACATAATCCAGGTAGAATCAGGAATTCCCCAGGGCAGCTGTCTAGGCCCCTTACTTAAAATCTTTACTAACGACATGCCACTGGCTTTGCGTAAAGCCATTGTGTCTATGTATGTGGACGACTCAACACTATACACGTCAGCTACTACAGTGACTAAAATGACTGCAACACTTAACAAAGCGCTGCAGTTAGTTTCAGAATGGTTGGCAAGGAATAAATTGGTCCTAAATATTTATTTGGGACAAAGCATTCACTAAACCCTAAACCTCAACTAAATCTTGTAATGAATAATGTGGAAATTGAGCAAGTTGAGGTGACTAACTGTCATGGTCAAAACATATTCATACAAAAGTAGCTAAGATGGGGAGAAGTCTGTCCTCAATAAATCGCTGCTCTGCATTCGTAACAGCACTATCAAGAAAGCAAGTCCTACAGGCCCCAGTTTTGTTGCACCTACCTGGACTACAGTTCAGTCGTGTGGTCAGGTGCCACAAAGAGGGACTTTGCTATTGGCTCAGAACAGGGCAGCACGGTGTAACGGTCTTCTTCCTCCTCTGACGAGGAGTAGTAGGAATGATCGGAAGACCAATGCGCAGCGTGGTACATGTTCATGATTCTTTTAATAGAACACTGAAAAATACAAAATAACAACGTGAAAAAAAAACAACAAAAAAAAAACTTCTGTGTGGAACACACAGACACAGAAAATAATCACCCACAACTCAAGGGTGAATGAAAACAGGCTGCCTAAGTATGGTTCTCAATCAGGGACAACGATTGACAGCTGCCTCTGATTGAGAACCATACCAGGCCAAACACAGAAATACCAAATCATAGAAAAACGAACATAGACAACCCACCCGACTCACGCCCTGACCATACTAAAACAAAGACATAACAAAATAACTAAGGTCAGAACGTGACACACGGTTGGCCCTTGGATGTACACAGAGAGCTAACATTAATAATATCCATGTCAATCTCTCCTGGCTCAAAGTGGAGGAGAGATTTACTTCATCACTACTTGTATTTGTAAGAGGTATTGACATGTTAAATTCACTAACCTGTCTGTTTGAACTATTGGCACACAGCTCGGACACCCATGCATACCCCACAAGACATGCCACCAAATGTCTCTTCACAGCCCCCAAGTCCAGAACAGATAATGGGAGGCGCACAGAACTACCTAGAGCCATGACTACTTGGAACACTAGGGTTAGGGTTAGGGTACAGTTTATGGAACAGCAGGGACTGTGAAGAGACACAAACACAGGCACAGATACATGCATACACACACGATAACATACGCACTATACACACATGTACACATGGATGTTGTGTTGTAGATATGTGGTAGTAGAGTAGGGGCTTTAGGGCACACACTTAATGTGTTGTGAAATTTGTATTGTAATGTTGTTAAAAAAAAAAACTTAATTTTGCTGGGCCCCAGGAAGAGTAGCTGCTGCCTTGGCAACAGCTAATGGGGATCCATAATAAATACAAATACAAATGGGCAAGACAAACGATTTAAGTGTTTTGGAACGGGGTATGGTAGTAGGTGCCGGGCGCACCGGTTTGAGTGTATCAACAACTGCAAAACTGCTGTTTATTCACGCTCAACCGTTTCCCGTGTGTATCAAGAATCGTCCACCACCCAAAGGACATCCAGCAAACTTGACACAACTGTGGGAAGCACTGGAGTCAACCTGGGCCAGCATCCCTGTGGAATGCTTTCGAAAACCTGTAAAGTCCATGCCCTGGTCTGAGGGCAAAAGGGGGGTGGGCGTGCAACTCAGTATTAGGAAGATGTTCTTAATGTTTGGTGTACTCAGTGCAAATTTGGGCTTGAGTTTTAGGTTTTTGTGCTGCTGAAAGGTGAATTTGTCTCCCAGAGTCAATTGGAAAGCAGAAAACCAGGTTTTCCTCTAGGATTTTGCCTGTGCTTAGTTCTATTCCTGTTTCTTTTTATCCCCTCAAAAAACTCCCTAGTCCTATCCATAACATGATGCAGCCACTACCATACTTGAAAATAGGAAGAGTAGTACTCAGTGATGTGTTATATTTGATTTGCCACAAACATAATGCTTTGTATTCAGGACAAAAAGTACATGTATTTTCCAATTTTTTTGCAGTATTACTTTAGTGCCTAATTGCAGACAGGATGAATGTTTTGGAATATTTTTATTCTGTCAAAACTTTTCACTCTGTCATTTAGGTTAGTGTTGTGGAGTAACTATATGTACAATGTTGTTGATCCATCATCAGTTTTCTCCTATCAGAGCAGTTTTCTTCCTCTGAGGCAACTGAGTTTGGAAGGATGCCTTTAACTTTGTAGTGACTGGGTGTATTGATACACCATCCAAAGCGTAATTAATAACTTCACCATGCTCAAAGATACATTCAGTTTCTGCTTTTTTAAATATTTACCCATCTACCAATAGGTGACCTTCTTTGCGAGGCATTGGAAAACCTCCTTGGTCTTTGTGCTTGAGTCTGTGCTTGAAATTCACTCCCTTGACTGAGGAACCTTACAGATGATTGTATGTGTGGGGTACAGTAATTAGGCAGTCATTTAAAAATCATGTTAAACACTATTATTGCACACAGAGTGAGTCCATTCAACTTACAGTTGAAGTCAGAAGTTTACATACACTTAGGTGTTTTTCAACCACTCCACAAATTTCTTGTTAACAAACTATAGTTTGGCAAGTCGGTTAGGACATCTACTTTGTGCATGACACAAGTCATTTTTCCAACAATTGTTTACAGACAGATTATTTCACTTATATTTCACTGTATCACAATTCCAGTGGGTCAGAAGTTTACATACACTAAGTTGACTGTGCCTTTAAACAGCTTGGAAAATTCCAGAAAATTATGTCATGGCTTTAGAAGCTTCTGATAGGCTAATTGACATAATTTGAGTCAATTGGAGGTGTACCTGTGGATGCATTTTCTGAATACACTGTATCTCAAATATACTGATGGGGGAAATGAGAAATGACTGAGTGAAGGGGTTTGAAACAAAACAGCTGAGGACGAAACGAAAGGTCAAGAAAAAAGAGGTTGGATGGATGTTTGTTGTTTTCCTCCTGTTAGTAGCTCTGCCTGGTCTACAGAGTGAGACAGCGCGGCTTTGCTGGGTGATTTCCTCCTCCTCCCCTGACTGCAGCCAGACTAGGCTCCAGGCCGGACCGGAGCAGGGGCCCCGGTTAGAGCCGCCAGTCCCACCACAATGAGCCGCTTTGGGCTGTGGTCTGGACTCCGCAGGCTGCAGGCCAGCTCTCCCTCTGAACCTCCAACCTCCACCCCTCCTCTCTTCCCCTCTCTATCCCCTACGCCACTGGCTGTGACTCAGAGAAACAGGGAGGGAGGAGGGAAAGGAAGGGGGAGGTCTTCTAGGGGCATTAGGGGCCGATAGAGGGGGGTCAGGAGCTCAGATAGTTCCTGCCAGGTGGACCTGTTCCATAGAGGGGCCCACCTCTCCACCAAAGAGGGGCCCACCTCTCCACCATAGAGGGCCCCACCTCTCCACCTCCTTTACCCAGGGATGAGGGCTGAGCAGGCCCGGCTAGGCGACAGGTACTGTGGAGCAGAATGCTCGGTGTTCTGGCTGGCTATAACTGTCTAACAGCAATAGTACCACTCAGCTGGTTTTGTGCTCTGATGTGTGCCTATGGCATGGGCAGGGGCTGGGGTGGAATCCAATCAAAGCAAGGCTTCTAATTCTGGGTTTGTTCCACTAAGTTCATACCCAATGCTTCTGTGCCTGATTGGACTTTCTCAAATGAATCTCTGTAATTCAAGAGAGTTTTAACATTCAAATGGATGGGAATCGGTGCTAGAGGGCAATTAATTTTATCACTGTATGCCATCATAAATGTGAATATATAGCCTATAGAGATAATTGAAATGAAATATCTTGTGGCGTCACATGAGATGACTAAGTACAGCATGTGATGTTGTCTAATCATGTCATGACTCATGACACAGAATAGACAACAGTGTTTTATTCAGCATCGTGATTCCCTGAAGTGAACTCAACGTAACACTTACAATCTTTAAGCTTTTCTAAAGGACAGATGAAATATAGGCATTTAAGTGATTCTGATGACGCATGTAAACTGTCTGATCTGAATTGATGTAGGACTGAATATAAATGAGCTTTATAATGGGAAATGAGACAGTGTACTGCTCTTGTTACTCTGTGGGAATCAAGATGGGGCTAAAGGCATCCGCATGCTTCCCAGACGAAAAGATGGGGCTAAAGGCATCCACATGCTTCCCAGACGAAAAGATGGGGCTGAAGGCATCCGCATGCTTCCCAGACGAAAAGATGGGGCTGAAGGCATCCGCATGCTTCCCAGACGGAACAGTTCAGAAGAGTTTGTGCATACATTATGACAACATTTTGTGATGTTTTTGTTTGTTTTGGACTTCGGTGAGGGTTTGGGCACACCATCTTTTCACTGGAGTCAAGCCAAAGTTCTTCGGTGATTGGTCAACAGTGGGGATTCCTCAATAAAGTCTTTGTTGTCATTCAATGAGTGGCGACTTGTTTTTATGCAATTTACTTTATTGAGAAATAGTGCACCAAACTTTTTACATAAATATAAAATGGTGCGACTAAGATCTCCTTTGTAAAAAAAAATGTAAAAATTAATAACAGATTTCTTGTTATCTAAATTCTGACTATTTTGAAGAAGGGCATACTGGCTACGGTGTCTCAAAATGGACAAACCGTACGTACTATTGCCGCTTTTTTTTCAAATTTTTCAATTGAAGGTGTTTTAAGGGAGTATGCGAGCACACTCGTTCAGTTCGGCTAGGTGCCAGCCGAACTGAAACATGCTGACGCCTTTAGGGCTCAACTACAAGGTCTGACTTCTGATTTAAACATGGGATATTATGGCTTGTCTGATATCTCTTTCTCTCTCTTTTCTCTCTCTCTCTTCGCTCTCTCTTTTCAATTCAATTCAAGGGAATGTATTGGCATGGGAAACATATGTTTACATTGCCAAAGCTAGGGAAATAGATAATAAACAAAAGTGAAATAAACAATAAAAAATTAACAGTAAACATTACACTCACAAAAGTTCCAAAATAATAAAGACATTTCAAATGTCATATTATGTCTAAATACAGTGTTGTAACGATGTGCAAATAGTTAAAGTAAAACATTTAAAATAAATAGGTTGTATTTACTATGGTGTTTGTTCACTGGTTGCCTTTTTTTTGTGGCGACAGGTCACAAATCTTGCTGCTGTGATGGCACACTGTGGTATTTAACTTCTCTCTCTCTCTCTCTCTCTCTCTCTCTCTCTCTCTCTCTCTCTCTCCCCATTTCTCCCCCTCTCTCTGTTGTGTCACTCTCTTTCAGCTGTCTGGTGGGGACCCGTCCCGCTCTGTTCTCATCCAGGTAGCAGAGTCCGCTTACAGGTTTGGCCTGGGTTCCATCGCTGGTGGTAAGTCAAGGTTATGTCTCAAATAGCACCCTATTCCCTATGTAGGGGATAACCCTATTCCCTACGTCTCAAATAGAACCCTATTCCCTACGTAGGGGATAACCCTATTCCCTATGTAGGGGATAACCCTATTCCCTACGTCTCAAATAGAACCCTATTCCCTATGTAGGGGATAACCCTATTCCCTACGTCTCAAATAGAACCCTATTCCCTACGTAGGAGATAACCCTATTCCCTACGTCTCAAATAGCACCCTATTCCCTATGTAGTGGATAACCCTATTCTCTATGTAGTGGATAACCCAATTCCCTATGTAGTGGATAACCCTATTCCCTATGTAGTGGATAACCCTATGCCCTATATAGTGGATAACCCTATGCCCTATGTAGTGGATAACCCTGTTTCCTATGTAGTGGATAACCCTATTCCCTATGTAGTGGTTAACTATTCCCTATGTAGTGGATAACCCTATTCCCTACGTAGGGGATAAACTTATTCCCTACGTCTCAAATAGCACCCTATTCCCTATGTAGTGGATAACCCTATTCTCTATGTAGTGGATAACCCAATTCCCTATGTAGTGGTTAACTCTATTCGCTATGTAGTGGATAGCCCTATTCCCTACGTCTCAAATAGCACCCTATTGCCTATGTAGTGGATAATCCTATGCCCTATATAGTGGATAACCCTATGCCCTATGTAGTGGATAACCCTGTTTCCTATGTAGTGGATAACCCTATTCCCTATGTAGTGGATAACCCTATCCCCTATGTAGTGAATAACCATATTCCCTATGTAGTGGATAACCCTATTCCCTATGTAGTGGATAACCCTATTCCCTATGTAGTGGATAACCCTATTCCCTATGTAGTGGATAACCCTATTCCCTATGTAGTGGATAACCCTACTCCCTATGTAGTGGATAACCCTATTCCCTATGTAGTGGATAATCCTATTCACTATGTAGTGGATAACCCTATTCCCTATGTAGTGGATAACCCTATCCCCTATGTAGTGGTTAACCCTATTCCCTATGTAGTGGTTAACCCTATTCCCTATGTAGTGGATAACCCTATTCCCTATGTAGTGAATAACTTGTAAAAAGTAATGCACTACATAGGGAAAGAGGTGCAATTTGGGACAAGCCCCATGTCAAGTCACGAGTCATTGTGTCACCACCACCCCCTCACCTGCCCCCCTACCCCCATCACCCTCCAACCTCATAAGAAAATAAAAAACAAAGGGCTTCCTATTGCGTTCTGCAGGGGCGATTCCTCCACCACTTAAATAGGACAGGGGCTCTATGCACCATGGGAACCTCCCTGTGTTTGGACTCTTTTGTACCTGTGAATGATCAGAGAGAAGGGACTTTTTGGGGGAGGGGTGGGGGCAATGTGGGGTCGGGGGGTGGATGTGGTGCCTATGTTTGGCTCCAGACTACTCCCCTCCCTCCCCATTGCCGCCCTTCCTCCTCCCCCCTACAGGAGACAGGATAGTAAGAGGTAGTCCCCCCCCCTACAGGAGACAGGCTAGTAAGAGGTAGTGTGTGTGTCCCCTACAGGAGACAGGTTAGTAAGAGGTAGTGTCCCCCCCCTACAGGAGACAGGCTAGTAAGAGGTCTGTCTGGTGTACACTACACAACTTTCAAAATCCTAACATCACTGGGCCTCTCACATTAAATGACCCATCTTTCCTCTAGTTTTTTGTCCTGCCAACGTAGTAGATTTTGTTCCAATAAAATCAAACATATTAGAACATATCGGGACTTCTGGGACTGCTCAAACTGGATCGGTAGCCCTCAGATTGCGTCACATTAAACGAGCGTCAGTGACGGCATCGCGCCCCGAGCAACGACATGGGGATTTGTCTCCGATCTCAAAAATGTGTCTTTGACAGCTAATTCAGGGCCAAAATCGTGTAGTGTACGCCCGGCTTTATAACGAGCTAAAAATGAATTTATAACGTCCCCCCTCCCCTACTTCCTTCATATCATTTATGTCATATGTTTTTCCAGCTGTGGGAGCCACAGCAGTGTACCCCATAGACCTAGTGAAGACCAGGATGCAGAACCAGAGGACCACAGGCTCCCTGGTGGAAGAGCTCATGTACAAGAACAGCTTGGACTGCTTCAAGAAGGTGCTGCGTTACGAAGGCTTCTTCGGCCTCTATAGAGGTCAGTACCAGACGAGATGTGTCCCAAATGGCACCCTATTCCCTACATAGTACTCTGCTTTTGGCCTGAGTAGTTCACTATATAGGTATATAGCGACAGGCTAATGGGTAGAGGGAGGCACAGATTTAGGGTCAGTTTACCCTCCTCAAATCCCAACTTTAACTGTAACCTGGAACAACACAAATCTGACCATAGATTAGCGTCTAGCTGTGACTTCATATCACTCCATCACAACAACAGATGGGGTTTACAGGTTTGGGAGGGGAGAGAGGACGAGGAGAGGTTTGAGTTCACCTTCCCTCTGACCTGACTTCTTTGAAGTGATTAAAGGTAGTCTCGGGAGTTTTTGGGAGGACAATGCACGGCCACATACCAGCAGAGCTCTGTCACAATGGTAGAGTGTGACTGCCCCTGCCAGACTTCAACTGGCATTCATTTAATAAGTACCTGCACTCAGGGAGCGGGGGGTGGTTCTCAAACAACGCACACTATATCGGAATTCTCAGGATTATGATTGACAGGCGAATTCTCCCGTGAGGGTTCTACGAGGAAGTGGGAAGTCTTAGTGTCTGTCACAGGACACCAAGCCTTTAGAGAGGTCTCTGACATTATAGACACAGTCAGACAGACCTGGCTCCGCTGCACAGGTACAGACATCAGTAGTGGGTTCCAAATGGCATCCTATTCTCTTTATAGTGCACCACTTTTGACCAGGGTCCATAGGACCCATGGTAGTGCACTATGAATAGAGGGCCATATGGAACACATCCCTTGTGACAAAAAACATCCAACGGTGCAGATCAATTTGAATGGCTGTCTGGAGTCTGGAGATATGGTACATTACAATCTGAAAACACACTGAACTTTACAATCTGAAAACATACTGAACTTTACAATCTGAAAACATACTGAACTATACAATCTGAAAACATACTGAACTATACAATCTGAAAACATACTGAACTTTACAATCTGAAAACATACTGAACTTTACAATCTGAAAACACACTGAACTTTACAATCTGAAAACATACTGAACTTTACAATCTGAAAACATACTGAACTTTACAATCTGAAAACATACTGAACTATACAATCTGAAAACATACTGAACTTTACAATCTGAAAACATACTGAACTATACAATCTGAAAACATACTGAACTTTACAATCTGAAAACATACTGAACTTTACAATCTGAAAACATACTGAACTTTACAATCTGAAAACACACTGAACTTTACAATCTGAAAACATACTGAACTTTACAATCTGAAAACATACTGAACTATACAATCTGAAAACACACTGAACTATACAATCTGAAAACATACTGAACTTTACAATCTGAAAACATACTGAACTTTACAATCTGAAAACACACTGAACTATACAATCTGAAAACATACTGAACTTTACAATCTGAAAACACACTGAACTTTACAATCTGAAAACATACTGAACTTTACAATCTGAAAACATACTGAACTATACAATCTGAAAACATACTGAACTTTACAATCTGAAAACATACTGAACTATACAATCTGAAAACACACTGAACTATACAATCTGAAAACACACTGAACTATACAATCTGAAAACATACTGAACTATACAATCTGAAAACACACTGAACTTTACAATCTGAAAACATACTGAACTTTACAATCTGAAAACATACTGAACTATACAATCTGAAAACATACTGAACTTTACAATCTGAAAACATACTGAACTATACAATCTGAAAACACACTGAACTTTACAATCTGAAAACATACTGAACTATACAATCTGAAAACATACTGAACTTTACAATCTGAAAACATACTGAACTTTACAATCTGAAAACATACTGAACTATACAATCTGAAAACACACTGAACTATACAATCTGAAAACACACTGAACTTTACAATCTGAAAACACACTGAACTATACAATCTGAAAACATACTGAACTATACAATCTGAAAACACACTGAACTTTACAATCTGAAAACACACTGAACTATACAATCTGAAAACACACTGAACTATACAATCTGAAAACATACTGAACTTTACAATCTGAAAACACACTGAACTATACAATCTGAAAACATACTGAACTATACAATCTGAAAACACACTGAACTATACAATCTGAAAACATACTGAACTATACAATCTGAAAACACACTGAACTTTACAATCTGAAAACATACTGAACTATACAATCTGAAAACACACTGAACTATACAATCTGAAAACATACTGAACTTTACAATCTGAAAACACACTGAACTATACAATCTGAAAACACACTGAACTATACAATCTGAAAACACACTGAACTATACAATCTGAAAACATACTGAACTATACAATCTGAAAACACACTGAACTTTACAATCTGAAAACATACTGAACTATACAATCTGAAAACATACTGAACTATACAATCTGAAAACATACTGAACTTTACAATCTGAAAACATACTGAACTATACAATCTGAAAACACACTGAACTATACAATCTGAAAACACACTGAACTATACAATCTGAAAACACACTGAACTTTAAAAGAGAAATTCCAAAATAAACTTTCTAAAATTATCTTGAATCTCACACATTTCATTCACAATTCCCTCATTAACATTGATCTACTGTGTAGTAATGCTGGTTATGTTATATTAGCCACTGAGGAGAGTGTCATAAGCCAACTTTATCTAATGTAATGAAGCTGAGCATTTCCCCTCTCCTCCTGTTCCCGTTACTGAATGAGCTGTGTATTAGAATGGTGAGACAGTCAGACCAGAACACACACGCACTGCAAACACTAGGATGATGTCACGGTCTCTAGACAGGAACCCTTGCGTAAACAACACAGCAGCATGAGAAAACAATAAGCGTCTCTTAACTACAACTATCGCTACGCGCCATTTAATAAAAAAATGACTTGTGTGTGGTTCTCTGCCTGAGCCCTTCCACAAAAACAACTAACACTCCTGTTTCTGTTTGTGAGTCCCAGCCCAGATGAAGATAATCATGTGTTTGTGCTCCTGTGTCTGTTTCTGACTCTGTGTGGCCTGTTTTGGGCCCTGCGTTCACTACCCCCCTTCACACCCTCCACTATTAACTTTGTTTGTTACTTTAGGGACGGGGGGGAGGGAGGAAGATGGGGGGTAGTAAGAGGGGGGTCCATCCATTGCACTCAAATCAGATTATTTTGTTTATTTTTATCCGGCTGGAAGTCTTTGCGTTGTAATTGAGGGCTGTGTAAACTTTGGTTAGTGTTTTCTGTCTTTTTTTCTATTCTGGGAAGGAGCTACTAGGTGATGTTTCTTTCACTTTGTTAGTCTGTTACCCTGCTGCCCCCACACCACATCAATAGTGTTCATTAGTGTCTGGGGATCAGGCAGAATTGGATTCATCAGGGTATGTGTTTAATGTGGAGGGTGTGTGTGTGTGTGTGTGTGTGTGTGTGTGTGTGTGTGTGTGTGTGTGTGTGTGTGTGTGTGTGTGTGTGTGTGTGTGTGTGTGTGTGTGTGTGTGTGTGTGTGTGTGTGTGTGTGTGTGTGTGTGTGTGTGTGTATTGTACTTCCTTGGCCCTTCTCTTTTCTAATCATGTTGTGTCCTAATGATAGGTCTGGTACCACAGCTACTGGGCGTGGCCCCGGAGAAAGCCATAAAGCTGACAGTAAGTGCCTTGTTTTTCCACATGGAGACCAATCAGGCCCCAGTTTCAGGCCCCAGTCACCAAGGAGCCCCTCACTGGGCCCTAGTTTAACATTTACCTCTAGTTTTAGTTTAATGTACAGTACAGATTTTATGTGCACACTCACACACGCACGCACGCACTCACACACATGCAGGCACAGACATACATACAAATACACACAGTGTGTGTGTCTGACTGTCTCTCTGTGTGTGTCTAATGTTTAGTGTTCTCGCCACAGGTCAATGACTTTATCAGAGGGAAGACCAGACAGAAGGATGGATCAATCCCTGTACCTGCTGAGATCCTGGCTGGTGCATGTGTGAGTATCATCTCATTGATCAGCCTCCATCCACATAGAAGCTAACTAGACAGGCACGTTTTACCTGTTGCAGGTTTAGGCCCACTGGAGGATGACATTCACGTCTTGCACCACCAACTGACCTGAAATCAGGTGGACGACACACAGACGGAGACAGACAGGGCTGTTACCTGAGAGACTTCCCCCCTACCTCGACCCCACTACCCCCACCCTGTGTTTGATCAGTGAGCTGTCACCCTCCCCACCCCCACCCCATCCCTTTAGTTCTACCTGACCCTATAGCACCCCCCCCCCCAACCAATGAATAGAGGCCTTTCACCAGGGAGCTGTTTGATGCCGATCACTAAAGCAGAATATTTAGGGTACACAAGTCATTATGTGTACCTACATACTTGCCATGTGCATGCAAGCGACTACAATTCAATTAAGGTTATGAATGAATGTTTTGAGGAGGTTTATTTAGAGAGATTTTGAAATGAGAGACGATTGGATGGAAATTGTGTGTCGCAAATAAAACATGTCGAGTGGAATGTTGAAGATAAAAAGGACAGCTTAATTTTTAAATCTTGAGTGTTTGAAAAAAGGTTGTTCTATACATGCTGTACGTTCAGGCCAGAGTAGAGGGACGTAGTGTATGTGGACTGGAATGAGGACGGGTGGATTTTTCCTCTTTATCACTGTGAGCTGATCTGACAGTTCCTTTCATCCTGTCCCTGCTTCTGGTGTTAGTCCTCTCCTGTTATCACTCACTCACACACCCCAGCGCACACGCACACGCACACACACACACACACACACACACACACACACACACACGCACACCCTGTTTAGTGGACTTCAGCCACATCACATGAAGTCTGTTTATATGATTTGGAAACTGTGAAAGTGTTGGTTTGGGCTTCGGCAACAGTCCCAGACCAGTAGTCTGACAGGACAGAAGAGAAAGAGCCTGAAGAGAGGAGGGAGGGAGGGAGGGAGGGAGGGGGAGAGAGAGAGAGAGAGCGAGTGGCGGTGGTGTAAATAACGTTTTCACAAATATTTTACTGTTAAATAGGACTGGTGAGGATCTAGACATTTTCTTATCTTCTCCTCTCTTCTCTTCTCTTCTCTTTTCTCTCCTCTTCTCCTCTCTTCTCCTCGTCTTTTCTCTCCTCTTCTTCTCGCTTCTCTTCTACTCTCTTCTCCTCTCCTCTCTCCTCTCTTCTCCTCTTCTCTCTTCTCTTCTTCTCTCTCCTCTCTTCTCCTCTCTCTCCTCTCTGTTCCTCTCTCCTCTCTTCTCACCTCTTCTCCTCTTTTCTCTCCTCTCTTCTCCTCTCTTCTTCTCTCCTCTAATCCTTTCCTATCTCTTATCTTCTGTTCTTTCCATTCACCTCCTTCTCCTCACCTCCCTTTCCCCTTTCCTCGCCTTTTTTCTATGATCCTCTCAACACTTCCGATCTGTTTTCTCTGTTCACCTCTTCTACCATCTTCTCCTCATCTCAACTTTGCTCTTTGCCTCTCCACTTGGCTGTGTCCCCTTTCCTGCAATTTCTGCCCCTCCTTCCTTCCTTCCTTCCTTCCTTCCTTCCTTCCTTCCTTCCTTCCTTCCTTCCTTCCTTCCTTCCTTCCTTCCTTCCTTCCTTCCTTCCTTCCTTCCTTCCTTCCTTCCTCCTTCCTTCCTTCCTTCCTTCCTTCCTTCCTTCCTTCCTTCCTTCCTTACTTTCTTCCTTCCTTCCATTCCTTCCTTCCTTCCTTCCTTCCTTCCTTCCTTCTGTCCTTCCTTCCTTCCCCCCCCCCCCCCCCTCTTTTCTCCCTGCTCCCAATATTCTCCTTTCCTCCTCTCGTCCCTCTCTTCTCCTCTCTCTCCTCCTTCCTCTCTACCCTCTCTTCTCCTCTTTCCCCACTCATGTCATCTCCCTTCCCCTCGTCCCTCTCTTCTCCTCTCTCTCCTCCTTCCTCTCTCCCCTCTCTTCTCCTCTTTCCCCACTCATGTCATCTCCCTTCCCCTCGTCCCGCTCTTCTCCTCTCTCTCCTCCTTCCTCTCTCCCCTCTCTTCTCCTCTTTCCCCACTCATGTAATCTCCCTTCCCCTCGTCCCTCTCTTCTCCTCTCTCTCCTCCTTCCTCTCTCCATCTCTTTCTCCACCTCATTGTAGCTTCAGAATATAATTAAGCTCAGTGATGGTTGCCAGATCTTAATGATTATTTGGTAAGAAAGGCATGCTCCGTTGACTGAGACGCTGCTGGCTGGCTGGATGCCTATCAGGCGGTCGTTGGCCCTCATTTGAGGTCTTGGTTACTCAAAATACACACTGGGCCAATGTCAAGAGCACAGCAAGCAACAGGAGGAAGGGGGAGAGAGAGAGAGAGATGATCTATTTCACTTGCTTTGGCAATGTATACATATGTTTCCCATGCCAATAAAGCCCCTTAAATTGAAATTGAGAGAGAGAAAGAGGGAGAGAGAGAGGGAATACAGTGTTGCTTTGTTAGTTTTCACTGTAGCAATTATTCAGTGTAAATCTATTCAGTTAGGTTGTTAAGCCTTTGTAATGGTTTGTTATTCGGCTCCGTTTCGAGTGCTAAAAACATTTATCACAACGTTTAACACGCACATGAGAACATAAACACACACACACACACACACACATAAATGCATGCTATCTTGTGTAATCCCCATTTGAGCATTCTCTTGGCACCTATGAAAGTGTGAGTGATTATTAATGGAGGATGGCTAATGTTTGCTAACTTGCGCTAAGCTATTGTATGCCTTTGAAAAGTAAACTGTTAGCTGTTAGCCCCAGGGTGTGTGTGTGTGTGTGTGTGTGTGTGTGTGTGTGTGTGTGTGTGTGTGTGTGTGTGTGTGTGTGTGTGTGTGTGTGTGTGTGTGTGTGTGTGCGTGTTGGTATGTGTGTGTGCGTATACATGCCCACATGTGTGTGTGTGTGTGTGGAGTTGCTGATGTGAGAGTGCAGTCAACTCTGCGGTCTAGTCCCCTCATCTCTCAGTGCTGGAGCGTGTCTGAGGTGCTGACTCTCAAAACTCCTAAGGGGATCACCTTGCCTTGTAATTACCTGGAAATTATCAGAGCGCCACTGACTGTGTCACTCTGTAATCAAATCTCTCTCTCTCTGTGACTCTCACTCTCTCGCCCTCTTTGTCTGTCTCCCTCTCCCCCTTTCTCTCTCCCCGTTCTCTCGCTCTCTCTCTCTCTCTCTTCCTTTCGCTCCCATTCTCGCTCTCTCGCTCTCTCCATCTATCTTTTTCTCTCTTTCTCTCTCTGTTTCTGTCAATTCAATTTAATTCAAGGGCTTTATTGGCATAGGAAAATATGTTAACATTGTCAAAGCAAGTGAGGTAGATAACATACAAAAGTGAAATAAACAATAAAAATTAACAGTTAACATTACACTCACAGAAGTTCCAAAATAATAAAGACATTACAAATGTCATATTATGTATATATACAGTGTTGTAACGATGTGCAAATGATTAAGTACAAAAGGGAAAATAAATAAGCAGAAATAAGGGTTGTATTTACAATGGTGTTTGTTCTTCAATGGTTGAGCTTTTCTGTCTCTCTCTCTCACTCCCTTTCTCCCACCTCCCCCTGACAGATGTGTCTGTTCTTCTGTCTGTCAGTCCTAATTGTGCAGTGGTTTCTCTAACCTGTCTTGTTGTTTTCTGTCCTTTTAATATTAAAAAATCCCTGGGCTGGAAGGGAAGTGTGGGTCGGTTCTTCTCCCCTCTATTTAAAGTTCTGGAAGGTAAGTGTGGGTCGGTTCTGCTCCACTCTGTTTAAAGTTCTGGAAGGTAAGTGTGGGTCGGTTCTGCTCCACTCTATTTAAAGTTCTGGAAGGGAAGTGTGGGTCGGTTCTGCTCCCCTCTATTTAAAGTTTTAATACCTTCAATGAGACGATAAAGATCTCTTCCTCGAAATATGGAAATGCTTACTTACGAATTCTAGGGAGGCTGTTAAAAAACGCACAGGGTTGCAGATTCAGATTGGGGCACTCATTTGATGGCTTTCCCGTAAGATAGAAGACACAAAATTCAACATTCATATTCCACAGCAATGAGGGCGGGGAAAGAACAACAACAAACAGTACAGGCCCTTTTTAATGGCGGGGAAGGGCTCTGTGGAAACAGATTTCTATCTAATTGCACTGTGCCAATTTCTGTGCAGCCACAGTATCCAGGGGCAACAAGGAAGAGAGAAAGACCGGGAGAGAGAGCGAGGCAGAGGCCGAGAGAGAGTTCCAGAATGGTTGCCACCTTCCTGGCTAACTACGTCCCAGCTTCACCTCTCCGTGCCGAGATGCAGTTAGCTATAAACCCAGTTTTAAATGCCGCTGCTGTACCACACACCCAGCTCTAGATACCGTAGCTGTAGCATAAGAACCAGGCCGCCTGAAAGCTCTCTGAGAGGAACCTGTCTGGGCCTGTGATCTCCGGCACCAAGTACAAGGTTGGAGCGTTGTTAAGACAGAACCCCTCAGGCAGGGTAGAACTGAATAAGGACTGTTTAGAGACTAGAGACAGACCTGGGAGCCTGTCTACAGTGAACATCTATCACTGACAGACCTAGCAGCCTGTCTACAGTGAACATCTATCACTGACAGACCTGGGAGCTTGTCTACAGTGAACATCTATCACTGACAGACCTAGCAGCCTGTCTACAGTGAACATCTATCACTGACAGACCTGGGAGCCTGTCTACAGTGAACATCTATCACTGACAGACCTAGCAGCCTGTCTACAGTGAACATCTATCACTGACAGACCTAGCAGCCTGTCTACAGTGAACATATGTCACTGCCAGTGTAGCCTATTGAACTGTCCTGTGTGTGAATGACATCAGTCAGACCTGTGAGGTGCCTATCAGGGCGCCATCAGTGTATGCTGATGTGTGACTCCGTCACCTAGCTACAGTGGCCACTTACAGCCCATTGTGTGTGCGATACTATTGGCAAAAAGATTAATAAAACACTTATCTAATACTGTAAATCCTTTCCCCACTGTATGTGTGTGTGTGTGTGTGTGTGTGTGTATGTGTGTGTGTGTGTGTGTGTGTGTGTGTGTGTGTGTGTGTGTCGTCCAGGCGGGTGGATCTCAGGTGATCTTTACCAACCCTCTGGAGATCGTGAAGATCCGCCTGCAGGTGGCTGGAGAGATCACCACCGGCCCCCGCGTCAGCGCCATATCTGTCATCAAGGACTTGGGCTTCTTTGGCCTCTATAAGGTAGATCCTTCTGTACACCTAGGACTGAATTCAAAGATAGGGACAATTAGGACATAGCTGTACTTAACCCCTCAGCTACAATAGCAGCTGAATCAGGTAGAGATTGCTAGTGAGGGCCTATGAGGGACTGTGGACTGTAGGGCCCCCCAGGGCCAGGTAGCAGGGAGCATGGCTGAGATTGAGATATAAACAACGTAAGCTAACTTTGTAACAATGGCCAGGGTAATAATGGACTGAATACCATTGACTCATGTAGGTAGAGGGGCTCTGCATTTTGTTTTCAAGGGACTGTTGGACGGGGATTTCAGATCTGGCAGGTGCTATTATTGGCTTTATTTTAGAACTACGGTGGGTCATTCTCATTATGGAGAGGTTGGTTTTTAGAAGGGCACCGATGACCAGTGTCGTTGATCCATGAAGCATTTTAGAGAGTTCTGATTTAGTGTTTTATCTCTCATTAAAGCTGTGGGTGTTAAAACGTCTTTGGGTTTGATTTAAATGACAGCTCAAGGTTACTTCATCCTGCAGATTCGAACCCTTTCTCTTTTCTTAGCAAAGTTTCAGTTCTATGTCTTCCCAGGTTCATCCCATGTTAGTCTTTTGTGTTTGTCAATCAGTGTGTGTGTGTGTGTGTGTGTGTGAGAGAGAGAGTGCTGAACCTGAGGCCTCCACTTGTATGTGTTTGTCCGTGTGTGTGTGCGCGCGTGTGTGTCTGTGTGTGTGTGTGTCTGTGTGTGCGTGTGTCTACAGTATGTCTGCTCCGTCGTATGTATGAGAATGCTGAATCCGGTATGACGGTAGTGGTGCCTCCCCTGTCTCCCTCTGTGTCTCCTGTCCTCCTGCTGAGACAATGTGCATTGAGAGAGAAGCAGGAGGGCCGGGAGGGCCCAGACAGGCTCCAGCCTGTGAGTCCCAGACGGGTTGGCTCCTCAGGGTTGTGCCCAGGCACAGAGCACCCTTTGTCAGGCTAATTACCCTGCCCCTCAGCCTCTCTTTCTGCCTCTCCCTGCTACCTACCTCCGCTCTGCTGCTGGAGGAACTGACTGACTGACTGGCTGATGCGCTAGTGCCACCACTGTTCACAGTGAGAACTCCAACTATGATCCTAACACATGTATGGTATTGATGTGTCTGCAGTGCAGTATTTATCAAGACAAACCTATTCACTCATATAAACACATACTTGTATGTACTCCAGTACTCACAGTACTCACAGTCAATCATGCATGTGCATGGTGCATAAAGTATATGCACCATGCACAATCCCTCTTTCAAAGCTATAAACAGAAGGAGACACACATATTATGTCAGCCTACACCAGGGTAGGCAATCTGCCTCAGGGCGATTTTTAACAGAGCGGAGACACGATCACATTTCTTGTTTTATTCTCTCTTTTTTTTATTCCTAAATTACACACATTTTTTGCGAATTTCAAAAAAATGAAAATCCTTTTGTTATTATAATTTCTTCACTAAAAAACTTTGGTGGGCAGGCTTGCAGGCTAGTTTTGACCCCTGGCCTACACCTCCCTGTATTTAAACAGGTCAGTCTCACCTCCATGTATTTCAACAGTACTCGGCCTGTAGTGCCGTACTGTCTGTGATTGTGAACCAGGGCCTTGGCAACTTTTCGGCACGCAGTCTGGCATGGCGGCCCTGACGGGGAGGGGAGGGCAGGCAGGGCAGTCCAGGGCAGGGCAGCGCAGGGCAGGTAGGGCAGGGTAGGGTAGTCAGGGCAGGGCAGGACAGGACAGGGCAGGCAGGGAAGGGCATGCTGGACAGGGCAGGCAGGGGAGGGGATGGCAGGCAGGGTAGGGGATGGCAGGCAGGACAGGGCAGGCAGGACAGGGCAGGCAGGGTAGGGGTTGCCAGGCAGGACAGGGCAGGCAGGGTAGGGGATGGCAGGCAGGACAGGGCAGGCAGGGTAGGGGATGGCAGGCAGGACAGGGCAGGGGATGGCAGGCAGGACAGGGCAGGCAGGGTAGGGGATGGCAGGCAGGACAGGGCAGGCAGGGTAGGGGATGGCAGGCAGGACAGGGCAGGGGATGGCAGGCAGGACAGGGCAGGCAGGGTAGGGGGTGGCAGGCAGGACAGGACAGGGCAGGAGATGGCAGGCAGGACAGGACAGGACAGGGCAGGGGATGGCAGGCAGGACAAGACAGGACAGGGCAGGGGATGGCAGGCAGGACAGGGCAGGCAGGACAGGGCAGGCAGGGTAGGGGATGGCAGGCAGGACAGGACAGGGCAGGGGATGGCAGGCAGGACAGGGCAGGCGGGGTAGGGGATGGCAGGCAGGACAGGACAGGGCAGGGGATGGCAGGCAGGACAGGACAGGACAGGGGATGGCAGGCAGGACAGGGCAGGCAGGGTAGGGGATGGCAGGCAGGACAGGACAGGGCAGGACAGGGCAGGCAGGACAGGACAGGACAGGGCAGGGGATGGCAGGCAGGACAGGGCAGGCAGGGTAGGGGATGGCAGGCAGGACAGGACAGGGCAGGGGATGGCAGGCAGGACAGGACAGGGCAGGGGATGGCAGGCAGGACAGGGCAGGCAGGGTAGGGGATGGCAGGCAGGCAGGCAGGACAGGACAGGGGAGGGGAGAAAGAAGCAAAGCACTTGAGGAAAGATGAGATACCATACAGTAAGGTATCTGTGTACGCTGTGGATGAGTGGTAGGATTAACCCCAGCAGTTAAATGAAGCCTGTTTTTATAGGATAACTTTTCCTGGTCCCAAATGGCAGCCAATTCCCTGTATAGTGCCAATAGGGTGCCATTTGGGATCCAAACTTGGCTTTAAACTGCTCTGTTGAAGGGAGGGCCGTCATTTTCTCTTCCCCTTCCCCAACCTCACCTGGATGGCAGCCAAGGAGGGGAATAAGATGAAACGTAATCTGGTTGAAGATATGGCTTTCTTTACGGTGATGGACAGAGGCAATCTTCCTCCTCTTTCCCTGATCTCTCGTCTTTCACTCTCCACTCTCTCCCTCTCTCTCTCCCTATCCCCTCCCTCTCTCTCTCTCTCTCTATCCTTCTCCCTCCCTCTGTCTTTATCCCTCGTTCTCCCTCTCTCTATCCATCTCCCTCCCTCTCTCTCTCTCTCTCTCTCTCTATCCCTCTCCCTCCCTCTCTCTCTATCTCTCTCTCTCTCGCCTCATGTACAGTGCCTTGCGAAAGTATTCGGCCCCCTTGAACTTTGCGACCTTTTGCCACATTTCAGGCTTCAAACATAAAGATATAAAACTGTATTTTTTTGTGAAGAATCAACAACAAGTGGGACACAATCATGAAGTGGAACGACATTTATTGGATATTTCAAACTTTTTTAACAAATCAAAAACTGAAAAATTGGGCGTGCAAAATTATTCAGCCCCTTTACTTTCAGTAAAGAAAAGCAGGCCCAAACCATGATGCTGCCACCACCATGTTTGACAGTGGGGATGGTGTGTTCAGGGTGATGAGCTGTGTTGCTTTTACGCCAAACATAACGTTTTGCTTTGTTGCCAAAAAGTTCAATTTTGGTTTCATCTGACCAGAGCACCTTCTTCCACATGTTTGGTGTGTCTCCCAGGTGGCTTGTGGCAAACTTTAAACAACACTTTTTATGGATATCTTTAAGAAATGGCTTTCTTCTTGCCACTCTTCCATAAAGGCCAGATTTGTGCAATATACGACGATTGTTGTCCTATGGACAAAGTCTCCCACCTCAGCTGTAGATCTCTGCAGTTCATCCAGAGTGATCATGGGCCTCTTGGCTGCATCTCTGATCAATCTTCTCCTTGTATGAGCTGAAAGTTTAGAGGGACGGCCAGGTCTTGGTAGATTTGCAGTGGTCTGATACTCCTTCCATTTCAATATTATCGCTTGCACAGTGCTCCTTGGGATGTTTAAAGCTTGGGAAATATTTTTGTATCCAAATCCGGCTTTAAACTTCTTCACAACAGTATCTCGGACCTGCCTGGTGTGTTCCTTGTTCTTCATGATGCTCTCTGCGCTTTTAACGGACCTCTGAGACTATCACAGTGTAGGTGCATTTATACAGAGACTTGATTACACACAGGTGGATTGTATTTATCATCATTAGTCATTTAGGTCAACATTGGATCATTCAGAGATCCTCACTGAACTTCTGGAGAGAGTTTGCTGCACTGAAAGTAAAGGGGCTGAATAATTTTGCACGCCCAATTTTTCAGTTTTTGATTTGTTAAAAAAGTTTGAAATATCCAATAAATGTCGTTCCACTTCATGATCGTGTCCCACTTGTTGTTGATTCTTCACAAAAAAATACAGTTTTATATCTTTATGTTTGAAGCCTGAAATGTGGCAAAAGGTCGCAAAGTTCAAGGGGGCCGAATACTTTTGCAAGGCACTGTATATAAACTGGCAGCCAAATGGAGATGAGAAGTGAGGAGAGGTGATGAGTTGTAGTGTAGGGCCTAGAGTTTTCCCTGGACATGTCATATGGTCAGAGTACATCTCCCTCCCTCCCTCCCTCCCTCCCTCCCTCCCTCCCTCCCTCCCTCCCTCCCTCCCTCCCTCCCTCCCTCCCTCCCTCCCTCCCTGCCTCCATCTCTCCCTGTCACTCCCTCCCTCCATCTCTCTCCCTGTCCCTCCCTCTCTGTCCCTCACTCCATCTCTCTCCCTGTCCCTCCTCCATCTCTCTCCCTGTCCCTCCCTCTCTGTCCCTCCCTCCATCTCTCCCCCTGTCCCTCCCTCCCTCTGTCCCTCCCTCCCTCCATCTCTCTTCCTGTCCCTCCCTCCCTGTCCCTCCCTCCCTCTGTCCCTCCCTCCATCTCCCTCCCTCCCTCCCTCCCTCCCTCCCTCCCTCCCTCCCTCCCTCCCTCCCTCCCTCCCTCCCTCTGTCCTCCCCACCTCTCAACCCCCCCCCCTCCCCTCTTTCCTCACCCATTGGTCTCTTCTTTCTCGCTACACCATCCACAGGGAGCCAAAGCTTGTTTCCTGCGAGACATCCCCTTCTCAGCCATCTACTTCCCCTGCTATGCTCACGTCAAGACCTACATGAGTGATGAGGATGGGAGGATCGGACCGGGCAAGCTGCTGTTTTCAGGGGCCATAGCAGGTAAGATACCATGCAACACTGTGGCTCAGAACCTCGTTCTTACACTATAAGAACCTTAAAGTGTTCTTTGCTGTCCTCATAGAATGCTTTTTAGTTGCAGGTAGAAGTCTTTTAGTTCCAGGTAGAAACAGTTCTATATTTGGAACCCTTTTTTCGAAGAGTTATTTTTTCTCTCCCTGGTTTATTTTCTCCCTTTCTCTCTCAGTCTCTCCCTTTCTCTCTCCCTTTCTCTCTCCCTTTCTCTCTCTCTCTCTCCCTTTCTCTCTCTCTCTCTCTCTCTCCCCCTTTCTCTCTCTCTCTCTCTCTCTCTCTCTCTCTCTCTCTCTCTCTCTCCCTTTCTCTCTCTCTCTCTTTCTCTCTCTCTCTCTCTCTTTCTCTCTCTCTCTCTCTCTGTCTCTGTCCGTCTCGCTCTCTCTCAGCCTATATGATAAAGAAACTGTATACATTATACACACATCCAACCATATTGGTCATTGATAATCAGAAGATGATGATTTGTTAAAATGTTGTCACTAGCACAAGCTTAATAAGGAACCATTCTTGAGGAAGCAGAAAACCAAGCGTGGGCATTCCTGGTGGGTGGTGAGCCACCACATGGAACCCGGCCTCAGACCCAAGACCCCAGCTCCATACCTCTAACCTCCTTCCCTCCTAGCCTCTATCCCTCTATCCTTGCCCCTCCCCATCCCTCCTTTCCTCCATTCCCCACCCTCCACCCCTTTCTTTCCTCCATCCATCCCTCCATTCTCCATTCCTCTATCCCATCCTCCATCCATCCCTCCATTCTCCATTCCTCTATCCCACCCTCCATCCATCCCTCCATTCTCCATTCCCCATTCCTCTATCACTCCCTCCCTCCTTCCATCCCTCCATTCCCATTCCTCTATCCCTCCCAGCCTCCCGGCTCCAGGCCTAAGACCCCAGTAGCCACCGGCGACCGCAGGCTCCATCGTGGTCGTCCCTAATTAGAGTGCTCAGCGATTGGCTGGAGGTTGGGGTTTGGAGCTAAGCGCTGAGTGAACAGACAGAGCCCAGAGAGACCAACCGCCTGCCTGCCAACAGGGTTTTGATAGGATGGGAGACTATCCTGTGCTAACATATAGGAACTGGCAGCCTGAGCTCTGTCCCAACTGCCACCCTGTTCCCTATATAGTGCCCTACTTTTGACCATGGCCAGTGGTACTTTTGGCATTTTGGTCAAAAGTAGTGCACTATATAGGGAATAGGGTGCTTGTTGAGAGGCAGCCTGTGTGTTAGGCGTGTTAAGAGTAAAGGCGCTGAGGGAGGATGAGGAGCTGTGTAACCCTAACCCTAACCCATCAACCCATCAACAGATGTCACAATACTGGCAACCTGGAGGAAAGACAGTTTTGATCCACAGTCTTCCAGGTCTCTGTCTCCTCTTCCTGCTTAAAACTATGATCTGGAGCGAGTCTGTAAGTTGAATATTTTATTTGAGTGGGTTTATCTTAAAGAAAACAGCGTATAAGAAGGCGAGTGCAGAAGCCAAGCCAGGGTGGTTTGGAACGTCATAAGAAAAAGGTTAATATTTATTTTGAATCGTGAGGGATATGTCGGTCAGTGCTGTAGTTCTGCTCTTCAGCGCTGAGTGAGCAGCGATCATGGCGCTACAGTACATGGAAAAGTCATATAAATCTAAAAAGACATTCCTACTCCCAATCTCCCCCTTCGACCGGGTCCGGGAGCTAGTTTAGAAACCTGAATTGCAGTTTATGATTTTTCATTTGCTCATAGTATTTATCAATCCTTTCTATATTTATCAACGGATTAAGCTTTTTTAGCAATTAACGCTTTTTTTGTCGGCTCAGGAAATGTAACTACACACTCAGTTTGGGCTGCATTATATAGACCCCCTGATCCCAGAACATACTGCAGAGCTGGTCATCTCCCAGTTCCTCCTCCTCCTGCTCTCTCTCTGGCTGTAGAGGAATAGACTTTCTGAGGTAGCTTTGAGAGGGAGATTTAAGATTGTGTTCCTGTGTTTTGAGGTGCTTCTCTGAGTCTCCTTAGCACTTTGAATGTGCTGTGAAACCAGTTGAGTTCTCCTCTCCCTCCTCTCTTCTCTCTTTCCCTCCCCTCCTCCCCTTTCTTATACACTCATCTCCCCTCCTCCCCTCCCCTTCACTACCCTCCCCTCCTCCCCTTTCTTCTACACTCCTCTCCCCTTCACTACCCTCCTCTCCTCCCCCCCTTCACTACCCTCCCCCCCTTCACTACCCTCCCCTCCTCCCCCCCCTTCACTACCCTTCCGTCCTCCCCTTTCTTCTACACTCCTCTCCCCTTCACTACCCTCCTCTCCTCCCCCTTCCTCTCCTCTCCTCCCCCTTCCTCTCCTCTCCTCTCCCCTCCTCTCCTCCCCCTTCCTCTCCACTCCTCTCCCCCCTCCTCTCCTCTCCCGTCCTCTCCTCCCCCCTCCTCTCCTCTCCCCTCCTCTCCTCTCCCCTTCTCTTCTCCCCCCTCCTCTCCTCTCCAATCCTCTCCTCCCCCTTCCTCTCCACTCCTCTCCCCTCCTGTCCTCCCCTCTCCTCTCCTCTCCCCTCCTCTCCTCCCCCCTCCTCTCCTCTCCCCTCCTCTCCTCTCCCCTTCTCTCCTCTCCTCTCCCCTCCTATCCCTTCCTCGCCACTACTCTCCTCTCCTCTCCTCTCCTCTCCTCTCCTCTCCTCTCCTCTCCTCTCCTCTCCTCTCCTCTCCTCTCCTCTCCTCTCCTCTCCTCTCCTCTCCCCCCTTCACTACCCTCCTCTCCTCCCCCTTCCTCTCCCCTCCTCTGCTCTCCCCTCCTCTGCTCTCCCCTCCTCCCTCCTCTCCTTCCCCCTCCTCTCCTCCCCCTCCTCTCCTCACCTCTCCCCTCCTCTCCTCCCCCCTCCTCTCCTCTCCTCTCCTCTCCTCTCCTCTCCTGTCCTGTCCTGTCCTCTCATCTCCCGCCCTCTCATGTGAAGGATATCAGTGCAGGTGGTCTTTCCAGTTCTGTCACATTTGCAGTGAGCGAGTTGATCAGTGGTTGAATTGAATGGCTCGTTTAGTTTGAAGACGTGTAGCCTGTGTGACTAGCTGGTGAAGAGGCCGGTGATGGTAATGACTGTGCGTGGCGGTCAAAAGCAGCCATTGATGATTGATGCCATTCATGGTTGAAGTAGCTGGAGAGGGCTGCCCGCATGGGGCCCCCAGTCACCAGTCACTGGCACGTGGGACGCTTTTGTGTGTCCATCTCATTACCTCGTATTGTCTGCCCATTGCAGTAGAAAACCATGAACATTACATAGCAGAGGCAATGGAGTTTTCTAATGTATTTTTCTGATCGTACACAACTTTCTGTGGGAAGGATCAAGAGAGTAGTTTTACATATGACTGGTCCTCATTCAGATGACCAAAGGCTCAAATGAAAGTAGGATATGATGATGTTTTGAAATAAGTACAAATGTAGACAAGAGGAGTGAGATAAAAATCTCATTGAGAGTTCCAGTTTGTTTATTGGTCATACACATGATGTACACTACCCTTCAAAAGTTTGGGGTCACTTAGAAATGTCCTTGTTTTTGAAAGAAAAGCACATTTCTTGTCCATTACAATAACATCAAATTGATCAGAAATACAGTGTAGACATTGTTAATGTTGTAAATGACTATTGTAGCTGGAAACGGCTGATTTTTTATGGAATATCTACATAGGCGTACAGAGACCCATTATCAGCAACCATCATTCCTGTGTTCCAATGGCACGTTGTGTTAGCTAATCCAAGTTTAGCATTTTTATCATAAAAGGCTAATTGATCATTTGAAAACCCTTTTGCTATTATGTTAGCGCAGCTGTAAAAAGTTGTGCTTATTAAAGAGGCAATAAAACTAGCCTTCTTCAGACTAGTTGAGTATCTGAAGCATCAGCATTTGCGGGTTTGATTACAGGCTCAAAATGTCCAGAAACAAAAGACTTTCTTCTGGAACTCGTCAGTCTATTCTTGTTCTGAGAAATGAAGGCTATTCCATGTGAGAAATTGCCAAGAAACTGAAGCTCTTGTACGACACTGTGTACTACTCCCTTCGCAGAACAGCGCAAACTGGCTCTAACCAGAATAGAAAGAGGAGAGGGAGGCCTCAGTGAACAACTGAGCAAGAGGACAAGTACATTAGAGTGTCTAGTTTGAGAAACAGATACCTCACAAGTCCTCAACTGGCAGCTTAATTAAATAGTACCCGCAAAACCCGCAGTACCCGTCTCCACGTCAATAGTGAGGAGGCCGACTCCGGGATGCTGGCCTTCTAGGCAGAGTTCCTCTGTCCAGTGTCTGTGTTCTTGTGCCCATCTTAATCTTTTCTTTTTAGTGGCCAGTCTGAGATATGGCTTTTTCTTTGCAACATTTTTCAGCTGTGCTAACATAATTGCAAAAGGGTTGTCTAATGATCAATTAGCCTTTTAAATTGATAAACTTGGATTAGCTAACACAACGTGCCGTTGGAACACAGTAGTGATTGTTCTTGTAATGGGCCTTTGTACGCCTATGTAGATATTCCATAACAAAATCTGCCGTTTCCAGCTACAATAGTCATTTACAACATTAACAATGTCTACACTGTATTTCTGATCAATTTGATGTTTAATGGACAAAAAATGAGCTTTTCTTTCAAAAATAAGAACATTTCTAAGTGACCCCAAACTTTTGAACAGTAGTGTACATGGAGTACACAGTGCAACGGGTTCAAGTATGACCTTTGTATAACCCAATACGGAGACTGATGCAGGATAACAGAACAACTACATTCACAGACAATACGGAGACTGATGCAGGATAACAGAACAACTACATTCACAGACAATACGGAGACTGATGCAGGATAACAGAACAACTACATTCACAGACAATACGGAGACTGATGCAGGATAACAGAACCACTACATTCACAGACAGTACTAACACTGATACAGGATAACAGAACCACTACATTCACAGACAGTACTAACACTGATGCAGGATAACAGAACTACAACATTCACAGACAGTACTAACACTGATACAGGTACTAACACAGTACTAACACAGAACCACTACAGTGCTAACAAGTGCTGAGTGAGGTGTTCTCTCCTTAGGTATGCCCGCGGCCTCCCTGGTGACCCCAGCCGATGTTATCAAGACCAGGCTACAAGTGGCGGCCCGTGCTGGCCAGACCACGTATAGTGGCCTCGTTGACTGTTTCTGGAAGATTCTGAAGGAGGAGGGACCACGGGCCTTCTGGAAAGGAGCAGGAGGTATCACCCCATTTGTTTTAATATCTGATGATGATGATGTGATATAAATGGCACAGTAGTGTAATAGTGAAATAGTGTTATTGAGAGTTGTGGTTTTTCACTGTAGCCCGAGTGTTCCGGTCCTCACCTCAGTTTGGGGTCACCCTGGTGACCTATGAACTCCTGCAGAGGTGGTTCTACGTGGACTTCGGCGGACAGTAAGTCAGAACTCCTCCCTCTCCTCATCTGAATGACATGAGCCTGGCCCGTATTCATAAAGTGTCTCAGCATAGGAGGGCTGATCTAGGATCCACTCCCCCATCCATATAATCTTATTTATTATTAAATTAATAAGATTCTATATCAGCACTCTTACTCTGAGACACCTCATGAATAAGGGTCCTGATGTCTTGTCGGATATTAGACTTGAGTGCTCAGTCTTGCTGATGAAATTCAGGGATCACACAATAAGACTGAGAAATCCAAAAACCTAAATGTCAGAATGGTCCAGTCGGGAATAATAGCTTCTACTGACTATTGCTGTGTGATACAAAATCATGGTCATTTCTAGCAGCACTTTACTGCCAACCTTTCAACACAGGGAGAGATGTGTAGTTATACAAAGAATAGATTTCCATTTAAAACCATGCAGAGGGTTAAATGAAAAGCTTGGCTACCCATCGTGTGGGTGCACTTCTTTGTCTCCAGAGGAACAAGAAATGCCATGAGACCAAAATAATTTCAGAGTAGATCAGGTGACTAGCTTCAACCATTTACTTGGTCTGCATCCCCAATGGCACCCTATTCCTATTTGTGACGCAGCCCATTACTTGGTGGGATTGATGTGACATTTCCTAAACTACAGAGCTGTGATGTAGAGCAGTCCTAAACTACAGAGATACAGAGCTGTGATGTAGAGCAGTCCTAAACTACAGAGATACAGAGCTGTGATGTAGAGCAGTCCTAAACTACAGAGATACAGAGCTGTGATGTAGAGCAGTCCTAAACTACAGAGATACAGAGCTGTGATGTAGAGCAGTCCTAAACTATAGAGATACAGAGCTGTGATGTAGGACAGTCCTAAACTACAGAGATACAGAGCTGTGATGTAGAGCAGTCCTAAACTACAGATATACAGAGCTGTGATGTAGGACAGTCCTAAACTACAGAGATACAGAGCTGTGATGTAGAGCAGTCCTAAACTACAGAGATACAGAGCTGTGATGTAGGACAGTCCTAAACAACAGAGATAAAGAGCTGTGATGTAGGACAGTCCTAAATTACAGAGATACAGAGCTGTGATGTAGAGCAGTCCTAAACTACAGATATACCGAGCTGTGATGTAGGACAGTCCTAAACTACAGAGATACAGAGCTGTGATGTAGAGCAGTCCTAAACTACAGAGATACAGAGCTGTGATGTAGGACAGTCCTAAACTACAGAGATACAGAGCTGTGATGTAGGACAGTCCTAAACTACAGAGATACAGAGCTGTGATGTAGAGCAGTCCTAAACTACAGATATACAGAGCTGTGATGTAGAGCAGTCCTAAACTACAGAGATACAGAGCTGTGATGTAGGACAGTCCTAAACTACAGAGATACAGAGCTGTGATGTAGAACAGTCCTAAACTACAGAGATACAGAGCTGTGATGTAGAGCAGTCCTAAACTACAGAGATACAGAGCTGTGATGTAGAGCAGTCCTAAACTACAGATATACAGAGCTGTGATGTAGAGCAGTCCTAAACTACAGAGATACAGATCTGTGATGTAGAGCAGGCCCAAACTACAGATATACAGAGCTGTGATTTAGGACAGTCCTAAACTACAGAGATACAGAGCGGTGATGTAGGACAATCCTAAACTACAGAGATACAGAGCTGTGATGTAGGACAGTCCTAAACTACAGAGATACAGAGCTGTGATGTAGGACAGTCCTAAATTACAGAGATACAGAGCTGTGATGTAGAGCAGTCCTAAACTACAGATATACCGAGCTGTGATGTAGGACAGTCCTAAACTACAGAGATACAGAGCTGTGATGTAGAGCAGTCCTAAACTACAGAGATACAGAGCTGTGATGTAGAGCAGTCCTAAACTACAGAGATACAGAGCTGTGATGTAGAGCAGTCCTAAACTACAGAGATACAGAGCTGTGATGTAGAGCAGTCCTAAACTACAGATATACAGAGCTGTGATGTAGGACAGTCCTAAACTACAGAGATACAGAGCTTTGACTTAGGACAGTCCTAAACTACAGAGATACAGAGCTGTGATGTAGGACAGTCCTAAACTACAGAGATACAGAGCTGTGATGTAGAGCAGTCCTAAACTACAGAGATACAGAGCTGTGATGTAGAGCAGTCCTAAACTACAGATATACAGAGCTGTGATGTAGAGCAGTCCTAAACTACAGAGATACAGAGCTGTGATGTAGAGCAGTTCTAAACTACAGAGATACAGAGCTGTGATGTAGAGCAGTCCTAAACTATAGAGATACAGAGCTGTGATGTAGGACAGTCCTAAACTACAGAGATACAGAGCTGTGATGTAGAGCAGTCCTAAACTACAGATATACAGAGCTGTGATTTAGGACAGTCCTAAACTACAGAGATACAGAGCTGTGACGTGGAGCAGTCCTAAACTACAGAGATACAGAGCTGTGATGTAGAGCAGTCCTAAACTACAGATATACAGAGCTGTGATGTAGAGCAGTCCTAAACTACAGAGATACAGAGCTGTGATGTAGAGCAGGCCCAAACTACAGATATACAGAGCTGTGATTTAGGACAGTCCTAAACTACAGAGATACAGATCTGTGATGTAGGACAGTCCTAAACTACAGAGATACAGAGCTGTGATGTAGAGCAGTCATAAACTACAGAGATACAGAGCTGTAATGTAGAGCAGTCCTAAACTACAGAGATACAGAGCTGTGATGTAGGACAGTCCTAAACTACAGAGATACAGAGCTTTGACTTAGGACAGTCCTAAACTACAGAGATACAGAGCTGTGATATAGAGCAGTCCTAAACTACAGATATACAGAGCTGTGATGTAGGACAGTCCTAAACTACAGAGATACAGAGCTGTGATGTAGGACAGTCCTAAACTACAGAGATACAGAGCTGTGATGTAGGACAGTCCTAAACTACAGAGATACAGATATGTGATGTAGAGCAGTCCTAATCTACAGAGATACAGAGCTGTGATGTAGAGCAGTCCTAAACTACAAATATACAGAGCTGTGATGTAGAGCAGTACTAAACTACAGAGATACAGAGCTGTGATGTAGAGCAGTCCTAAACTACAGATATACAGAGCTGTGATGTAGGACAGTCCTAAACTACAGAGATACAGAGCTGTGATGTAGAGCAGTCCTAAACTACAGATATACAGAGCTGTGATGTAGAGCAGTTCTAAACTACAGAGATACAGAGCTGTGATGTAGAGCAGTCCTAAACTACAGAGATACAGAGCTGTGATGTAGGACAGTCCTAAACTACAGAGATACAGATATGTGATGTAGAGCAGTCCTAATCTACAGAGATACAGAGCTGTGATGTAGAGCAGTCCTAAACTACAAATATACAGAGCTGTGATGTAGAGCAGTACTAAACTACAGAGATACAGAGCTGTGATGTAGAGCAGTCCTAAACTACAGATATACAGAGCTGTGATGTAGGACAGTCCTAAACTACAGAGATACAGAGCTGTGATGTAGAGCAGTCCTAAACTACAGATATACAGAGCTGTGATGTAGAGCAGTTCTAAACTACAGAGATACAGAGCTGTGATGTAGAGCAGTCCTAAACTACAGAGATACAGAGCTGTGATGTAGAGCAGTCCTAAACTACAGATATACAGAGCTGTGATTTAGGACAGTCCTAAACTACAGAGATACAGAGCTGTGATGTGGAGCAGTCCTAAACTACAGAGATACAGAGCTGTGATGTAGAGCAGTCCTAAACTACAGATATACAGAGCTGTGATGTAGAGCAGTCCTAAACTACAGAGATACAGAGCTGTGATGTAGAGCAGTCCTAAACTACAGATATACAGAGCTGTGATTTAGGACAGTCCTAAACTACAGAGATACAGAGCTGTGATGTAGGACAGTCCTAAACTACAGATATACAGAGCTGTGATTTAGGACAGTCCTAAACTACAGAGATACAGAGCGGTGATGTAGAAAAATCCTAAACTACAGAGATACAGAGCTGTGATGTAGGACAGTCCTAAACAACAGAGATACAGAGCTGTGATGTAGGACAGTCCTATACTACAGAGATACAGAGCTGTGATGTAGGACAGTCCTAAACAACAGATATACAGAGCTGTGATTTAGGACAGTCCTAAACTACAGAGATACAGAGCTGTGATGTAGGACAGTCCTAAACTACAGATATACAGAGCTGTGATTTAGGACAGTCCTAAACTACAGAGATACAGAGCGGTGATGTAGAAAAATCCTAAACTACAGAGATACAGAGCTGTGATGTAGGACAGTCCTAAACAACAGAGATACAGAGCTGTGATGTAGGACAGTCCTACACTACAGAGATACAGAGCTGTGATGTAGGACAGTCCTAAACAACAGATATACAGAGCTGTGATGTAGGACAGTCCTAAACAACAGAGATACAGAGCGGTGATGTAGGACAGTCCTAAACAACAGAGATACAGAGCGGTGATGTAGGACAATCCAAAACTACAGAGATACAGAGCTGTAATGTAGGACAGTCCTAAACTACAGAGATACAGAGATGTGATGTAGAGCAGTCCTAAACTACAGAGATACAGAGCTGTGATGTAGAGCAGTCCTAAACTACAGAGATACAGACCTGTGATGTAGGACAGTCCTAAACTACAGATATACAGAGCTGTGATGTAGGACAGTCCTAAACTACAGAGATACAGATATGTGATGTAGAGCAGTCCTAATCTACAGAGATACAGAGCTGTGATGTAGAGCAGTCCTAAACTACAAATATACAGAGCTGTGATGTAGAGCAGTCCTAAACTACAGAGATTCAGAGCTGTGATGTAGAGCAGTCCTAAACTACAGATATACAGAGCTGTGATGTAGAACAGTCCTAAACTACAGAGATACAGAGCTGTGATGTAGAGCAGTCCTAAACTACAGATATACAGAGCTGTGATGTAGAGCAGTTCTAAACTACAGAGATACAGAGCTGTGATGTAGAGCAGTCCTAAACTACAGATATACAGAGCTGTGATTTAGGACAGTCCTAAACTACAGAGATACAGAGCTGTGATGTGGAGCAGTCCTAAACTACAGAGATACAGAGCTGTGATGTAGAGCAGTCCTAAACTACAGATATACAGAGCTGTGATGTAGAGCAGTCCTAAACTACAGAGATACAGAGCTGTGATGTAGAGCAGGCCCAAACTACAGATATGCAGAGCTGTGATTTAGGACAGTCCTAAACTACAGAGATACAGAGCGGTGATGTAGGACAATCCTAAACTACAGAGATACAGATCTGTGATGTAGGACAGTCCTAAACTACAGAGATACAGAGCTGTGATGTAGGACAATCCAAAACTACAGAGATACAGAGCTGTAATGTAGGACAGTCCTAAACTACAGAGATACAGAGCTGTGATGTAGAGCAGTCCTAAACTACAGAGATACAGAGCTGTGATGTAGAGCAGTCCTAAACTACAGAGATACAGACCTGTGATGTAGGACAGTCCTAAACTACAGATATACAGAGCTGTGATGTAGGACAGTCCTAAACTACAGAGATACAGATATGTGATGTAGAGCAGTCCTAATCTACAGAGATACAGAGCTGTGATGTAGAGCAGTCCTAAACTACAAATATACAGAGCTGTGATGTAGAGCAGTCCTAAACTACAGAGATACAGAGCTGTGATGTAGAGCAGTCCTAAACTACAGATATACAGAGCTGTGATGTAGAACAGTCCTAAACTACAGAGATACAGAGCTGTGATGTAGAGCAGTCCTAAACTACAGATATACAGAGCTGTGATGTAGAGCAGTTCTAAACTACAGAGATACAGAGCTGTGATGTAGAGCAGTCCTAAACTATAGAGATACAGAGCTGTGATGTAGGACAGTCCTAAACTACAGAGATACAGAGCTGTGATGTAGAGCAGTCCTAAACTACAAATATACAGAGCTGTGATGTAGAGCAGTACTAAACTACAGAGATACAGAGCTGTGATGTAGAGCAGTCCTAAACTACAGATATACAGAGCTGTGATGTAGGACAGTCCTAAACTACAGAGATACAGAGCTGTGATGTAGAGCAGTCCTAAACTACAGATATACAGAGCTGTGATGTAGAGCAGTTCTAAACTACAGAGATACAGAGCTGTGATGTAGAGCAGTCCTAAACTACAGAGATACAGAGCTGTGATGTAGAGCAGTCCTAAACTACAGATATACAGAGCTGTGATTTAGGACAGTCCTAAACTACAGAGATACAGAGCTGTGATGTGGAGCAGTCCTAAACTACAGAGATACAGAGCTGTGATGTAGAGCAGTCCTAAACTACAGATTTACAGAGCTGTGATGTAGAGCAGTCCTAAACTACAGAGATACAGAGCTGTGATGTAGAGCAGTCCTAAACTACAGATATACAGAGCTGTGATTTAGGACAGTCCTAAACTACAGAGATACAGAGCTGTGATGTAGGACAGTCCTAAACTACAGATATACAGAGCTGTGATTTAGGACAGTCCTAAACTACAGAGATACAGAGCGGTGATGTAGAAAAATCCTAAACTACAGAGATACAGAGCTGTGATGTAGGACAGTCCTAAACAACAGAGATACAGAGCTGTGATGTAGGACAGTCCTACACTACAGAGATACAGAGCTGTGATGTAGGACAGTCCTAAACAACAGATATACAGAGCTGTGATGTAGGACAGTCCTAAACAACAGAGATACAGAGCGGTGATGTAGGACAGTCCTAAACAACAGAGATACAGAGCGGTGATGTAGGACAATCCAAAACTACAGAGATACAGAGCTGTAATGTAGGACAGTCCTAAACTACAGAGATACAGAGCTGTGATGTAGAGCAGTCCTAAACTACAGAGATACAGAGCTGTGATGTAGAGCAGTCCTAAACTACAGAGATACAGACCTGTGATGTAGGACAGTCCTAAACTACAGATATACAGAGCTGTGATGTAGGACAGTCCTAAACTACAGAGATACAGATATGTGATGTAGAGCAGTCCTAATCTACAGAGATACAGAGCTGTGATGTAGAGCAGTCCTAAACTACAAATATACAGAGCTGTGATGTAGAGCAGTCCTAAACTACAGAGATACAGAGCTGTGATGTAGAGCAGTCCTAAACTACAGATATACAGAGCTGTGATGTAGAACAGTCCTAAACTACAGAGATACAGAGCTGTGATGTAGAGCAGTCCTAAACTACAGATATACAGAGCTGTGATGTAGAGCAGTTCTAAACTACAGAGATACAGAGCTGTGATGTAGAGCAGTCCTAAACTACAGATATACAGAGCTGTGATTTAGGACAGTCCTAAACTACAGAGATACAGAGCTGTGATGTGGAGCAGTCCTAAACTACAGAGATACAGAGCTGTGATGTAGAGCCGTCCTAAACTACAGATATACAGAGCTGTGATGTAGAGCAGTCCTAAACTACAGAGATACAGAGCTGTGATGTAGAGCAGGCCCAAACTACAGATATGCAGAGCTGTGATTTAGGACAGTCCTAAACTACAGAGATACAGAGCGGTGATGTAGGACAATCCTAAACTACAGAGATACAGATCTGTGATGTAGGACAGTCCTAAACTACAGAGATACAGAGCTGTGATGTAGGACAATCCAAAACTACAGAGATACAGAGCTGTAATGTAGGACAGTCCTAAACTACAGAGATACAGAGCTGTGATGTAGAGCAGTCCTAAACTACAGAGATACAGAGCTGTGATGTAGAGCAGTCCTAAACTACAGAGATACAGACCTGTGATGTAGGACAGTCCTAAACTACAGATATACAGAGCTGTGATGTAGGACAGTCCTAAACTACAGAGATACAGATATGTGATGTAGAGCAGTCCTAATCTACAGAGATACAGAGCTGTGATGTAGAGCAGTCCTAAACTACAAATATACAGAGCTGTGATGTAGAGCAGTCCTAAACTACAGAGATACAGAGCTGTGATGTAGAGCAGTCCTAAACTACAGATATACAGAGCTGTGATGTAGAACAGTCCTAAACTACAGAGATACAGAGCTGTGATGTAGAGCAGTCCTAAACTACAGATATACAGAGCTGTGATGTAGAGCAGTTCTAAACTACAGAGATACAGAGCTGTGATGTAGAGCAGTCCTAAACTATAGAGATACAGAGCTGTGATGTAGGACAGTCCTAAACTACAGAGATACAGAGCTGTGATGTAGAGCAGTCCTAAACTACAGATATACAGAGCTGTGATTTAGGACAGTCCTAAACTACAGAGATACAGAGCTGTGATGTGGAGCAGTCCTAAACTACAGAGATACAGAGCTGTGATGTAGAGCAGTCCTAAACTACAGATATACAGAGCTGTGATGTAGAGCAGTCCTAAACTACAGAGATACAGAGCTGTGATGTAGAGCAGGCCCAAACTACAGATATGCAGATCTGTGATTTAGGACAGTCCTAAACTACAGAGATACAGAGCGGTGATGTAGGACAATCCTAAACTACAGAGATACAGATCTGTGATGTAGGACAGTCCTAAACTACAGAGATACAGAGCTGTGATGTAGAGCAGTCATAAACTACAGAGATATAGAGCTGTAATGTAGAACAGTCCTAAACTACAGAGATACAGAGCTGTGATGTAGGACAGTCCTAAACTACAGAGATACAGAGCTTTGACTTAGGACAGTCCTAAACTACAGAGATACAGAGCTGTGATATAGAGCAGTCCTAAACTACAGATATACAGAGCTGTGATGTAGGACAGTCCTAAACTACAGAGATACAGAGCTGTGATGTAGGACAGTCCTAAACTACAGAGATACAGAGCTGTGATGTAGGACAGTCCTAAACTACAGAGATACAGATATGTGATGTAGAGCAGTCCTAATCTACAGAGATACAGAGCTGTGATGTAGAGCAGTCCTAAACTACAAATATACAGAGCTGTGATGTAGAGCAGTACTAAACTACAGAGATACAGAGCTGTGATGTAGAGCAGTCCTAAACTACAGATATACAGAGCTGTGATGTAGGACAGTCCTAAACTACAGAGATACAGAGCTGTGATGTAGAGCAGTCCTAAACTACAGATATACAGAGCTGTGATGTAGAGCAGTTCTAAACTACAGAGATACAGAGCTGTGATGTAGAGCAGTCCTAAACTATAGAGATACAGAGCTGTGATGTAGGACAGTCCTAAACTACAGAGATACAGATCTGTGATGTAGGACAATCCTAAACTACAGAGATACAGAGCTGTGATGTAGAGCAGTCCTAAACTACAGAGATACAGAGCTGTGATGTAGAGCAGGCCCAAACTACAGATATGCAGATCTGTGATTTAGGACAGTCCTAAACTACAGAGATACAGAGCGGTGATGTAGGACAATCCTAAACTACAGAGATACAGATCTGTGATGTAGGACAGTCCTAAACTACAGAGATACAGAGCTGTGATGTAGAGCAGTCATAAACTACAGAGATATAGAGCTGTAATGTAGAACAGTCCTAAACTACAGAGATACAGAGCTGTGATGTAGGACAGTCCTAAACTACAGAGATACAGAGCTTTGACTTAGGACAGTCCTAAACTACAGAGATACAGAGCTGTGATATAGAGCAGTCCTAAACTACAGATATACAGAGCTGTGATGTAGGACAGTCCTAAACTACAGAGATACAGAGCTGTGATGTAGGACAGTCCTAAACTACAGAGATACAGAGCTGTGATGTAGGACAGTCCTAAACTACAGAGATACAGATATGTGATGTAGAGCAGTCCTAATCTACAGAGATACAGAGCTGTGATGTAGAGCAGTCCTAAACTACAAATATACAGAGCTGTGATGTAGAGCAGTACTAAACTACAGAGATACAGAGCTGTGATGTAGAGCAGTCCTAAACTACAGATATACAGAGCTGTGATGTAGGACAGTCCTAAACTACAGAGATACAGAGCTGTGATGTAGAGCAGTCCTAAACTACAGATATACAGAGCTGTGATGTAGAGCAGTTCTAAACTACAGAGATACAGAGCTGTGATGTAGAGCAGTCCTAAACTATAGAGATACAGAGCTGTGATGTAGGACAGTCCTAAACTACAGAGATACAGATCTGTGATGTAGGACAATCCTAAACTACAGAGATACAGAGCTGTGATGTAGAGCAGTCCTAAACTACAGAGATACAGAGCTGTGATGTAGAGCAGTCCTAAACTACAGATATACAGAGCTGTGATTCAGGACAGTCCTAAACTACAGAGATACAGAGCTGTGATGTGGAGCAGTCCTAAACTACAGAGATACAGAGCTGTGATGTAGAGCAGTCCTAAACTACAGATATACAGAGCTGTGATGTAGAGCAGTCCTAAACTACAGAGATACAGAGCTGTGATGTAGAGCAGTCCTAAACTACAGATATACAGAGCTGTGATTTAGGACAGTCCTAAACTACAGAGATACAGAGCTGTGATGTAGGACAGTCCTAAACAACAGATATACAGAGCTGTGATGTAGGACAGTCCTAAACAACAGAGATACAGAGCGGTGATGTAGGACAGTCCTAAACAACAGAGATACAGAGCGGTGATGTAGGACAATCCAAAACTACAGAGATACAGAGCTGTGATGTAGGACAGTCCTAAACTACAGAGATACAGAGCTGTGATGTAGAGCAGTCCTAAACTACAGAGATACAGAGCTGTGATGTAGAGCAGTCCTAAACTACAGAGATACAGAGCTGTGATGTAGAGCAGTCCTAAACTACAGATATACAGAGCTGTGATGTAGGACAGTCCTAAACTACAGAGATACAGAGCTGTGATGTAGAGCAGTCCTAAACTACAGATATACAGAGCTGTGATGTAGGACAGTCCTAAACTACAGAGATACAGAGCTGTGATGTAGGACAGTCCTAAACAACAGAGATACAGAGCTGTGATGTAGGACAGTCCTAAACAACAGAGATACAGAGCGGTGATGTAGGACAATCCAAAACTACAGAGATACAGAGCTGTGATGTAGGACAGTCCTAAACTACAGAGATACAGAGCTGTGATGTAGAGCAGTCCTAAACTACAGAGATACAGAGCTGTGATGTAGAGCAGTCCTAAACTACAGAGATACAGAGCTGTGATGTAGAGCAGTCCTAAACTACAGAGATACAGAGCTGTGATGTAGGACAGTCCTAAACTACAGAGATACAGAGCTGTGATGTAGAGCAGTCCTAAACTACAGATATACAGAGCTGTGATGTAGGACAGTCCTAAACTACAGAGATACAGAGCTGTGATGTAGAGCAGTCCTAAACTACAGATATACAGAGCTGTGATGTAGGACAGTCCTAAACTACAGAGATACAGAGCTGTGATGTAGAGCAGTCCTAAACTACAGAGATACAGAGCCGTGATGTAGAGCAGTCCTAAACTACAGAGATACAGAGCTGTGATGTAGGACAGTCCTAAACTACAGAGATACAGAGCTGTGATGTAGAGCCGTCCTAAACTACAGATATACAGAGCTGTGATGTAGGACAGTCCTAAACTACAGAGATACAGAGCTGTGATGTAGGACAGTTCTAATCTACAGAGATACAGAGCTGTGATGTAGAGCAGTCCTAAACTACAGAGATACAGAGCTGTGATGTAGGACAGTCCTAAACTACAGAGATACAGAGCTGTGATGTAGGACAGTCCTAAACTAGAGAGATACAGAGCTGTGATGTAGGACAGTCCTAAACTACAGAGATACAGAGCTGTGATGTAGAGCAGTCCTAAACTACAGAGATACAGAGCCGTGATGTAGAGCAGTCCTAAACTACAGAGATACAGAGCTGTGATGTAGGGCAGTCCTAAACTACAGAGATACAGAGCTGTGATGTAGGACAGTCCTAAACTACAGAGATACAGAGCTGTGATGTAGAGCCGTCCTAAACTACAGAGATACAGAGCCGTGATGTAGAGCAGTCCTAAACTAGAGAGATACAGAGCTGTGATGTAGAGCAGTCCTAAACTACAGAGATACAGAGCTGTGATGTAGAGCAGTCCTAAACTAGAGAGATACAGAGCTGTGATGTAGGACAGTCCTAAACTACAGAGATACAGAGCTGTGATGTAGAGTAGTCCTAAACTACAGAGATACAGAGCTGTGATGTAGAGCAGTCCTAAACTAGAGAGATACAGAGCTGTGATGTAGGACAGTCCTAAACTACAGAGATACAGAGCTGTGATGTAGAGCAGTCCTAAACTACAGAGATACAGAGCCGTGATGTAGAGCAGTCCTAAACTACAGAGATACAGAGCTGTGATGTAGAGCAGTCCTAAACTACAGAGATACAGAGCTGTGATGTAGGACAGTCCTAAACTACAGATATACAGAGCTGTGATTTAGGACAGTCCTAAACTACAGAGATACAGAGCGGTGATGTAGAAAAATCCTAAACCACAGAGATACAGAGCTGTGATGTAGGACAGTCCTAAACTACAGAGATACAGAGCTGTGATGTAGAGCAGTCCTAAACTACATAGATACAGAGCTGTGATGTAGGACAGTCCTAAACAACAGAGATACAGAGCTGTGATGTAGGACAGTCCTACACTACAGAGATACAGAGCTGCGATGTAGGACAGTCCTAAACAACAGATATACAGAGCTGTGATGTAGGACAGTCATAATCTACAGAGATACAGAGCTGTGATGTAGGACAGTCCTAAACTACAGAGATACAGAGCTGTGATGTAGGACAGTCCTAAACAACAGAGATACAGAGCGGTGATGTAGGACAATCCAAAACTACAGAGATACAGAGCTGTGATGTAGGACAGTCCTAAACTACAGAGATACAGAGCTGTGATGTAGAGCAGTCCTAAACTACAGAGATACAGAGCTGTGATGTAGAGCAGTCCTAAACTACAGAGATACAGAGCTGTGATGTAGAGCAGTCCTAAACTACAGAGATACAGAGCTGTGATGTAGGACAGTCCTAAACTACAGAGATACAGAGCTGTGATGTAGAGCAGTCCTAAACTACAGATATACAGAGCTGTGATGTAGGACAGTCCTAAACTACAGAGATACAGAGCTGTGATGTAGAGCAGTCCTAAACTACAGAGATACAGAGCCGTGATGTAGAGCAGTCCTAAACTACAGAGATACAGAGCTGTGATGTAGGACAGTCCTAAACTACAGAGATACAGAGCTGTGATGTAGAGCCGTCCTAAACTACAGATATACAGAGCTGTGATGTAGGACAGTCCTAAACTACAGAGATACAGAGCTGTGATGTAGGACAGTCCTAAACTACAGAGATACAGAGCTGTGATGTAGAGCAGTCCTAAACTACAGAGATACAGAGCTGTGATGTAGGACAGTCCTAAACTACAGAGATACAGAGCTGTGATGTAGAGCAGTCCTAAACTACAGAGATACAGAGCTGTGATGTAGAGCAGTCCTAAACTACAGAGATACAGAGCTGTGATGTAGAGCAGTCCTAAACTACAGAGATACAGAGCTGTGATGTAGAGCAGTCCTAAACTACAGAGATACAGAGCTGTGATGTAGAGCAGTCCTAAACTACAGAGATACAGAGCTGTGATGTAGAGCCGTCCTAAACTACAGAGATACAGAGCTGTGATGTAGGACAGTCCTAAACTACAGAGATACAGAGCTGTGATGTAGAGCAGTCCTAAACTACAGCGATACAGAGCTGTGATGTAGGACAGTCCTAAACTACAGAGATACAGAGCTGTGATGTAGAGCAGTCCTAAACTACAGAGATACAGAGCTGTGATGTAGAGCCGTCCTAAACTACAGAGATACAGAGCTGTGATGTAGAGCAGTCCTAAACTACAGAGATACAGAGCTGTGATGTAGAGCAGTCCTAAACTACAGAGATACAGAGCTGTGATGTAGAGCAGTCCTAAACTACAGAGATACAGAGCTGTGATGTAGGACAGTCCTAAACTACAGAGATACAGAGCTGTGATGTAGAGCAGTCCTAAACTACAGAGATACAGAGCTGTGATGTAGAGCAGTCCTAAACTACAGAGATACAGAGCTGTGATGTAGGACAGTCCTAAACTACAGAGATACAGAGCTGTGATGTAGGACAGTCCTAAACTACAGAGATACAGAGCTGTGATGTAGAGCAGTCCTAAACTACAGAGATACAGAGCTGTGATGTAGAGCAGTCCTAAACTACAGAGATACAGAGCTGTGATGTAGGACAGTCCTAAACTACAGAGATACAGAGCTGTGATGTAGAGCAGTCCTAAACTACAGAGATACAGAGCTGTGATGTAGAGCAGTCCTAAACTACAGAGATACAGAGCTGTGATGTAGAGCCGTCCTAAACTACAGAGATACAGAGCTGTGATGTAGAGCAGTCCTAAACTACAGAGATACAGAGCTGTGATGTAGGACAGTCCTAAACTACAGAGATACAGAGCTGTGATGTAGAGCAGTCATAAACTACAGAGATACAGAGCTGTGATGTAGAGCAGTCCTAAACTACAGATATACAGAGCTGTGATGTAGAGCAGTCCTAAACTACAGATATACAGAGCTGTGATGTAGAGCAGTCCTAAACTACAGAGATACAGAGCTGTGATGTAGAGCAGTCCTAAACTACAGATATACAGAGCTGTGATGTAGAGCAGTCATAAACTACAGAGATACAGAGCTGTGATGTAGAGCAGTCCTAAACTACAGAGATACAGAGCTGTGATGTAGGACAGTCATAAACTACAGAGATACAGAGCTGTGATGTAGAGCAGTCCTAAACTACAGAGATACAGAGCTGTGATGTAGAGCCGTCCTAAACTACAGAGATACAGAGCTGTGATGTAGAGCAGTCCTAAACTACAGAGATACAGAGCTGTGATGTAGGACAGTCCTAAACTACAGAGATACAGAGCTGTGATGTAGAGCAGTTCTAAACTACAGAGATACAGAGCTGTGATGTAGGACAGTCCTAAACTACAGATATACAGAGCTGTGATGTAGGACAGTCCTAAACTACAGAGATACAGAGCTGTGATGTAGGACAGTCCTAAACTACAGAGATACAGAGCTGTGATGTGGGACAGTCCTAAACTACAGAGATACAGAGCTGTGATGTAGAGCAGTCCTAAACTACAGATATACAGAGCTGTGATGTAGAGCAGTCCTAAACTACAGAGATACAGAGCTGTGATGTAGGACAGTCCTAAACTACAGAGATACAGAGCTGTGATGTAGGACAGTCCTAAACTACAGAGATACAGAGCTGTGATGTAGGACAGTCCTAAACTACAGAGATACAGAGCTGTGATGTAGAGCAGTCCTAAACTACAGATATACAGAGCTGTGATGTAGGACAGTCCTAAACTACAGAGATACAGAGCTGTGATGTAGAGCAGTCCTAAACTACAGATATACAGAGCTGTGATGTAGAGCAGTCCTAAACTACAGAGATACAGAGCTGTGATGTAGGACAGTCCTAAACTACAGAGATACAGAGCTGTGATGTAGGACAGTCCTAAACTACAGAGATACAGAGCTGTGATGTAGGACAGTCCTAAACTACAGAGATACAGAGCTGTGATGTAGAGCAGTCCTAAACTACAGATATACAGAGCTGTGATGTAGAGCAGTCCTAAACTACAGATATACAGAGCTGTGATGTAGGACAGTCCTAAACTACAGAGATACAGAGCTGTGATGTAGAGCAGTCCTAAACTACAGATATACAGAGCTGTGATGTAGGACAGTCCTAAACTACAGAGATACAGAGCTGTGATGTAGGACAGTCCTAAACTACAGAGATACAGAGCTGTGATGTAGAGCAGTCCTAAACTACAGAGATACAGAGCTGTGATGTAGAGCAGTCCTAAACTACAGAGATACAGAGCTGTGATGTAGGACAGTCCTAAACTACAGAGATACAGAGCTGTGATGTAGGACAGTCCTAAACTACAGAGATACAGAGCTGTGATGTAGAGCAGTCCTAAACTACAGAGATACAGAGCTGTGATGTAGAGCAGTCCTAAACTACAGAGATACAGAGCTGTGATGTAGGACAGTCCTAAACTACAGAGATACAGAGCTGTGATGTAGAGCAGTCCTAAACTACAGAGATACAGAGCTGTGATGTAGAGCAGTCCTAAACTACAGAGATACAGAGCTGTGATGTAGAGCCGTCCTAAACTACAGAGATACAGAGCTGTGATGTAGAGCAGTCCTAAACTACAGAGATACAGAGCTGTGATGTAGGACAGTCCTAAACTACAGAGATACAGAGCTGTGATGTAGAGCAGTCATAAACTACAGAGATACAGAGCTGTGATGTAGAGCAGTCCTAAACTACAGATATACAGAGCTGTGATGTAGAGCAGTCCTAAACTACAGATATACAGAGCTGTGATGTAGAGCAGTCCTAAACTACAGAGATACAGAGCTGTGATGTAGAGCAGTCCTAAACTACAGATATACAGAGCTGTGATGTAGAGCAGTCATAAACTACAGAGATACAGAGCTGTGATGTAGAGCAGTCCTAAACTACAGAGATACAGAGCTGTGATGTAGGACAGTCATAAACTACAGAGATACAGAGCTGTGATGTAGAGCAGTCCTAAACTACAGAGATACAGAGCTGTGATGTAGAGCCGTCCTAAACTACAGAGATACAGAGCTGTGATGTAGAGCAGTCCTAAACTACAGAGATACAGAGCTGTGATGTAGGACAGTCCTAAACTACAGAGATACAGAGCTGTGATGTAGAGCAGTTCTAAACTACAGAGATACAGAGCTGTGATGTAGGACAGTCCTAAACTACAGATATACAGAGCTGTGATGTAGGACAGTCCTAAACTACAGAGATACAGAGCTGTGATGTAGGACAGTCCTAAACTACAGAGATACAGAGCTGTGATGTGGGACAGTCCTAAACTACAGAGATACAGAGCTGTGATGTAGAGCAGTCCTAAACTACAGATATACAGAGCTGTGATGTAGAGCAGTCCTAAACTATAGAGATACAGAGCTGTGATGTAGGACAGTCCTAAACTACAGAGATACAGAGCTGTGATGTAGGACAGTCCTAAACTACAGAGATACAGAGCTGTGATGTAGGACAGTCCTAAACTACAGAGATACAGAGCTGTGATGTAGAGCAGTCCTAAACTACAGATATACAGAGCTGTGATGTAGGACAGTCCTAAACTACAGAGATACAGAGCTGTGATGTAGAGCAGTCCTAAACTACAGATATACAGAGCTGTGATGTAGAGCAGTCCTAAACTACAGAGATACAGAGCTGTGATGTAGGACAGTCCTAAACTACAGAGATACAGAGCTGTGATGTAGGACAGTCCTAAACTACAGAGATACAGAGCTGTGATGTAGGACAGTCCTAAACTACAGAGATACAGAGCTGTGATGTAGAGCAGTCCTAAACTACAGATATACAGAGCTGTGATGTAGAGCAGTCCTAAACTACAGATATACAGAGCTGTGATGTAGGACAGTCCTAAACTACAGAGATACAGAGCTGTGATGTAGAGCAGTCCTAAACTACAGATATACAGAGCTGTGATGTAGGACAGTCCTAAACTACAGAGATACAGAGCTGTGATGTAGGACAGTCCTAAACTACAGAGATACAGAGCTGTGATGTGGGACAGTCCTAAACTACAGAGATACAGAGCTGTGATGTAGAGCAGTCCTAAACTACAGAGATACAGAGCTGTGATGTAAGACAGTCCTAAACTACAGAGATACAGAGCTGTGATGTAAGACAGTCCTAAACTACAGAGATACAGAGCTGTGATGTAAGACAGTCCTAAACTACAGAGATACAGAGCTGTGATGTAGAGCAGTCCTAAACTACAGAGATACAGAGCTGTGATGTAGGACAGTCCTAAACTACAGAGATACAGAGCTGTGATGTAAGACAGTCCTAAACTACAGAGATACAGAGCTGTGATGTAGAGCAGTCCTAAACTACAGAGATACAGAGCTGTGATGTAGGACAGTCCTAAACTACAGAGATACAGAGCTGTGATGTAAGACAGTCCTAAACTACAGAGATACAGAGCTGTGATGTAGGACAGTCCTAAACTACAGAGATACAGAGCTGTGATGTAAGACAGTCCTAAACTACAGAGATACAGAGCTGTGATGTAGAGCAGTCCTAAACTACAGAGATACAGAGCTGTGATGTAAGACAGTCCTAAACTACAGAGATACAGAGCTGTGATGTAAGACAGAGAGAAGCACTTTGACTTGTGCTCTTTCTCATTCCAGCTTTTCGGGGTAAAATTGAGCTCATGTTCCCTGGCGGCACAAACTGGTCACTCTTTAGAATGCACTCTAATGTTCCATTGACCAATAAGAGACAGAGACAGGAGGGCAAGAGGGAGAGGTTTAGGATAAGCGTCACCAAATACATTCCATTCATTATTATACTCTACATGTAATTGTATTGACAGAATTTTGTCAAATACTTTTGGGTTCTTTCACAAATCAGGACCAATGAGTTAGCCAACGAACTGTCCTAATTATTCTGAAATAACATGCATACTGTATGCATAATGTGTCGTCTTCACAGACTTTGCCCCATTTTTTGAAATGTTCAGAAAAATGTTCAGTGAATACTCTACTGCTCAATGGTGTGGTGTGGGTGTGAAACGTGTTCCTTTTTGTCTGCATTGGAAAGATATCACAGAAAGTCGTATATGAAACCATTGTGGGATATTCATTTATTTCTGGTTTCAGTGCTCTGAGGAAAAATAGCACTCTAAAAAATAAAATAATAAATAGCTCTCTCGCCCAGTCTTAATATTCGATTAAGATGTTTATTTTTTGTGGTGGACAATGTTTAATATAAAAACTCTGTTAACTCTTCCCTCTCTCTCGCGCGATCTCTTTTCCCCTCCACTTTTGGTTTCTCTCTTTTCTGTCACTCTTTCTCTCCTCCCTTGTTTCTCCTTCCCTCTCTGTCTTTCCCTTCGTCCCCCTCTCTCTCCCCAATCCCTCCTCCTCCCTCTCCCCCTCTTGTCCTTTCTCCCCTCACCCCTCCCTCCTACTCCCTCTCTCTCCTCCTTGCTCCTCCTCCCCCTCCCTCTCTCCACCTCCCTGCTCCCTCCCTTACCCTCTCTCTCCTCCCTCCTCTCTTCTCCCGCCTCCCTCTCTCTCCACACCACAGAAAACCATCTGGCTCGGAGCCGACTCCCAAGTCTCGGATCAGCATGCCGGCGCCCAGTCCCGACCACATCGGAGGCTTCAGGTTGGCCATGGCTACGTTCACTGGCATCGAAAGCAAATTTGGACTCCACCTACCAAGATATAACGTACATGTAATCCCCCCGTCCAAGGAGGACGCCCCTTGAATTGAACTTCCTCTGCCCACACGTAGGAGGCAGAATAGAGCACACACGCAATCGTTACTTGGAATTTTCCACCCGAAAGAGAGGCACATTCTGACTAGTATGATGTGCCTCTTTAGGCTTTAAAGGAAAATATGTATGTTTTAGTTGATATGAGACAAAAAAATAAATATTAAGAAATTCTTGAAACAACCTTTATACGTCATGCTCTAAAATCACATCAGGTTGGTTTAGCTTCTGTTTTAGTCTCATATACCCGTAAAGATGACTTTTTGAGTCAGTCTTATTGTGGAGATCAAGGGCTCTATTCAATCTGTGTCGCTGAAGCTAGAAATGTAAAAATAATTTCCTATTGAGCCGACGTCTGCAGCATTTACCGTGAATGCTGTCTCCGCTGACGCGGAAGCGTTGCCATTAAAATTAAAATCACGCTGTAACGCTGAATTTCCGTGATACTGATTAGATATAGCCCTAAGTGAAAGCTACAGTACTGACATTGTCTGTCTGGAGTAGTGTCGTTCTGGTTGGTCTTTTAACAGAGTTGTAGTGGGTCTGGCCAGGACTTGAATTAGACCTGGACTGCTTCCTCTTATTACATCATCACTAAAGCCGGGACTCATTCAAAGATGCATTGTCAACAAGCACATTGCACTTGATTTTTTAAGGTCATTTATGCTTGAGCCGACATGCATAGCCTTTACCATGAATGTCAATGTCCGGGTTGACAGTGCAATGTGCTTGTCGACAAAAAAGCCTTTGTTTGAATCCCGGCCTAACCATATAATGGTGATTTTACTGTCTTTCACCAGAGAGTTTGTCTGATTAGAGCTTATTCTGTTGAGGTTATATCCGTCAAATGGACATGTTTGTATTTCCATGTTAAATGTGATGTTATCGATGGGGAATGTAACACAAGCACGCACATCCGAACAATGATTCTACTGTACATATGAGAACGAACAGAGAGACATATTTTCATATTGATACGGTTTGCCAAGTTGCTTTTTGGATACTGTGAAGCAAAAACAGGAATAATCTTGATCATGAAAAATATTGACCAAACACTTGAATGTAATACATACTGTTCAGTGTTACCACCATTTGCACCCAGTATTACTACTACTACGGTACTGTACTGTCTGTTATCCTAAGTTGAGTTGTCTGTCAGCTCAAACTGTGTTATGTGTTGAATTAATGTCTATTTAAAGAGTCAGGGCACAGCAGAGCAGAGGGAGAGAGCAGAAAGATGATGTCACTGACTAGCTATACCACGCTACACTACATTACTCTATAGTACACCACACTACACTAGACTAGTTGCTCGTTGTCATGCAAGACGCCCGTATTTAAACTTGTACAGGAGAGGAGGATTATATGGTGTGTAATAATTGTGCCTTACTGTATGTATGGCAGCAATATTGAAATATACTGAGTGTACTAAACATTAGGAACAGCTTCCTAATATTAAAATACACTGAGTGTACTAAACATTAAGAACAGCGTCCTAATATTGAGTTGCACCCCCAGAACAGCCTCAATTCGTCAGGGCATGGACACTACAAGGTGTTGAAAGCGTTCCACAGGGATGCTGGCCCATGTTGACGCCAATGCTTCCCACAGTTGTGTCAAGTTGAATGGATGTCCTTTGGGTGGAGGACCATTCTTGATACACACAGGAAACTATTGAGTGTGAAAAACTAAGCAGTAATGCAGCTCTTGACACACTCAAACCGGTGCGCCTGGCATCTACTACCATACCCCGTTCAAAGGCATTTAAATCTGTTGTTGAATGGCACACATACATAATTCATGTCTTAATTGTCTCAAGGCTTAAAAATCCTTCTTTAACCGGTCTCCTCCCCTTCATCTACACCGATTGAAGTGGATTTAACAGGTGACATCAATAAGGGATCATACAGTAACTTTCATTTGGATTCACCTGCTCAGTCTGTCAATGTTTTGTACACTCAGTGTATATGTACTAATAAAATGAAAGAGAAACGTCTAACGTTAGTAAACAAAGTGTTTGTGCCTTCTTTTACAAGGGGGTATGTTGTGGTGCGACAATTCAGAGAAAAGCTTGACGCCTGGTAAGAGAGAATCATAACAGACAAACATCCAACTTGTGACACTATGTAGTTCAACATCAACAACAAGTAAACAAGTTAACAGTACTTCAGCCATGATTTATTGGCAGATATATCATGATAAACAGCGGGCACACACTCAAACAAAGTGCTAAACTAGAATTGGTTTTTTAGGCCTGTAGCCATGGACAGTGCAATAATCCTCACATTAGAGCCCTATAACATTGACATAAAGCACTTACAGACATCCACAACATATTAGAACATATCTATGAAGCTGTAAGAACCTATAAATGTGTTGCATGCACGCAGGGGGTTGGATACTGAGAAAAGCACAACAAAAGCACTGTGAACATGAGACTTCTTTAACGTGACAGCATAGAGACCTATAGGCCCTGTCGAACTGTTCTCACTGCTAGTTTCACAGCTGTAGTAAGACCTATGATTGGATATGGGATTCGCTTAGGTTCTGAGCACTGTAAGACAACTGACCACATACAGTAAGTGAATCAATAAATAATTCATATAGTAAATTACAAAGAGGCCCGAGGTGCTTATACGACTAACATATATTAACATAAATGAACACAAAAACAGTGATGTTAATACAGTAGAGAGAAAGCACGTTGTAGCCTGAACACACTGCTGGAATAGTGGTTGAGTTCCCCTGCTCAGACGTTGCATGCATCAACCAGTGGTTGCTTGCCACTTCATTGACTGCAGTCGGGCACCAGATTACTATAACATATGATGTGGTTAGCTGATAGGTAAAATGCCTATCCAAGTGTTGTAAGATCTGGCATGTGTCAGCAAGGGCTGAACAGGAGAACACGACCCGTAGCTGTCACAGAGAGACGGCGGGGGGCGGGGTCTAGAAACACATGCTGCTGCTTTGACAGGTGTGTGAAATCATGTCATAAAGGTGTGAGAACAAAGCCTTCTGATGGGCTGGATCGCCTAGTGACCCGCCCAGTGTGCTTGGCGATGCTCGGTGATCCCATTGGATCCTGCAGTGATTCGTTCAATCCTATGGCGTCAGTTCCACAGGCCCTTCCTCCTCGCCGTCGGCCCGGTTGGCTTTGATCTCCATCAGGGTACAGGCGAAACGTGCCCAGTCCTCACTGTGGGGCACTGCCAGCTAGGAGGAACCACAGAGACAAAAACTAAATATATCCACCTTCACACTGATAGATATCCCCAATGGTATTTTTCTATACAATAGATTAGGTTTTGACCAATAACTGAGTCTTTGTCAGGATCCGATTGGCTGATTTATCAGCCTCATGAGCAAATACAGTCCAGTATATGTATGATTCTGTTCATGGTCTAAATCTGTGGTCTCCTTGTATACTGTCCACTACATTTACATTTCACATTACCAAAAGTCCCTGAGGAATCGAGGACCCTAGAAGAAATACAATTGTAGCGTTTACTTGAAGTTTCGAGCTAATCTAGTCAATGGTCAGTGAAATGTACATGCGAAAACCACTTAGAGCGTTGTTTCATTCCTTACAGGTTTTGTATGACTGTGACCTCCACTAACCAGTCATTGTGAAGCACTGCTTTGAAAGTCAAATGGGAAAGGCTACTTGGTTGGTTGGTTGCCGTGGCTGCCACCCAGGCTGTCACTACGGTTACCACTTTGCAGGCTATAATTAACCAGCAATAAGGAGGTGGGAGGGGACAGCGGCCATTTTAAACCCTCAGAACTGTTAAAGCACACCAGGGATCCTCCTCAGGGAAATCATCATCAATACACTTAGGGTGCCTCCTAAATGGCACCCAACTCCCTATTTGGTGCGCTACTTTTAACAAAAAAAAAATAGATAACTAATGTAAAATATAATGTGTCCGTAAAATGTATATAGTATGGATAGTGCATTCGGAAAGTATTAAAACCCTTTGACTTTTTCAACATTTTGTTACGTTACAGCCTTATTCTAAAATGGATTCAATTGTTTTTTTTCCCTCGCCAATCTACACACCCCGTAACGACGAAGCAAAAACAGGATTTTATAAATGTTTGCAAATTTAGTTTAAAAAAACCTGGAAATATCACATTTACAAAAGTTTTCTGACTCTACTTTGTTGAAGCACCTTTGGCATTGATTACAGCCTCGAGTCTTCTTGGGTATGACGCTACAAGCTTGGCACACCTGTATTTGGGGAGTTTCTCCCATTCTTCTCTGCAGATCCTCTCAAGCTTTGTCAGGTTGGATGGGGAGCGTCACTAAACAGCTATTTCAGGTCTTTCCAGAGATGTTCGATTGGGTTCAAGTCCGGGCTCTGGCTGGGCAACTCAAGGATATTCAGAGACTTGTCCCAAAACCACTCCTGCGTTGTCTTGGCTGTGTGCTTAGGGTTGTTGCCGTGTTGGAAGGTGAAACTTCGCCCCCAGTCTGAGGTCCTAAGCACTCTGGAGCAGGTTTCTATCAAGGATCTCTCTGTACTTTGCTTCATTCTTCTTTCCCTCAATCCTGACTGGTCTCCCAGTCCCTGCCATTGAAAACCATCCTCACAGCATGATGCTGCCACCACCATGCTTCACCATAGGGATGGTGGCAGGTTTCCTCCAGACGTGATGCATTCAGGCCAAAGAGTTCGATCTTGGTTTCATCAGACGAGAGAATCTTGTTTCTCACGGTCTGAGAGTCCTTTAGGTGTCTTTTGGTGAACTCCAAAAAACACCTAAAGCTGTCATGTGCCTTTTACTGAGGAGTGGCTTCCGTCTGGCCTCTCTACCATAAAGGCCTGATTGGTGGAGTGCTGCAGAGATGGTTGTTCTTCTGGAATGTTCTCCCATTTCCACAGAGGAACTCTGGAGCTCTGTCAGAGTGACCATTGTGTTCTTGGAGTCCCTGACCAAGGCCCTTCTCCCCTGATTGCTCAGTTTGGTCAGGCGGCCCGCTCTAGGAAGAGTCTTGGTGGTTCCAAACTTCTTCCATTTAACAATGATGGAGGCCACTGTGTTCTTGGGGACCTTCAATGCTGCGGAAATGTTTTGGTACCCTTCCCCAGATCTGTGCCTCGTCACAATCCTGTCTCGGAGTTCAAATTCCTCGGACCTCATGGCTTGGGTTTTGTCTGACATGCACTGTCACCTGTGGGATCTTATATAGACAGGTGTGTGCATTTCCAAATCATGTTCAATCATAGCAAATGGTCTGAATACTTAATGTATTTTTTAAAATACATTTGAAAACATTTCTAAAACCGTGTTTTAGCTTTTTTGGATTTAATCCATTTTTAAAATAAAGCTGTAACATTACAAATTGTGGAAAAGGGAAGGGGTCTGAAAACTTTCCAAACGCACTGTATTTTATTTATTTTTGATTTTATTTAACCTTTATTTAAACAGGGAGTCACATTGAGATTAAACATCTATTTTACAAGAGGGCCCTGTAAACACTAATGATAAAACAACATACATATACAGTACCAGTCAAAAGTTTGGACACACCTACTCATTCAAGGTTTTTCTTGATTTGTACTATTTTCTACATTGTAATAACCAGAAAAGTGTTAAACAAATGTAAATATATTTGATTTGAGATTCTTCAAAGTAGCCACCCTTTGCCTTGCTGACAGCTTTGCACACTCTTGTTACAGTATATATATCCCCCCAGAAGATATTTGGGGATTGGAAATTATGCAAATAATTACATTGATAGAAGCCACACTCTATCTGCAATATTAAAGCTGATCTATTCAATGGCGCTATCTCCGTCATTTGGCAAGACGAAAACAAGTTGAGTTGGCAAAAGCAGAAACCGGCTGGCACACAGGGTAACGCTTTTATGGGAATTACAATCAATTATAGGTTACAGGGAAAGCCAATGAAAGTATTTACAGAGCACTTAACGAGGTCAAGCAACATGAACTATAAAACCTCTGAGAACACAAAAAGCCAGTAACAAGAAACTATCCACATATTCATTCCATATCACTGTACCATCTCACACACCAGATACATTTATTTGTATTCTCTGAAAATATAATTCAGGATAATGAACTACTTCATTATGGTGTCTCTCCTATCGTGATCTGTGTTTCGTCCTATATTTCAATTTTATTAGTAATCCCCAGTCCCCGCAGGAGGCCTTTGGCCTTTTGGTAGGTTGTCATGGTAAATAAGAATTTGTTCTTAACCGACTTAGTTAAATAAAGGTTCAATAAAAATAAATATAGAGGTCCCGTGGTCAACTGTAAGTGCTGATATTGTTACGTGGAAACGTCTAGGAGCAACAAAGGCTCAGCCGCGAAGTGGTAGGCCACACAAGCTCACAGAACGGGACTGCCTCAGTGCTGAAGCACGTAAAAATCATCTGTCCTCGGTTGCAACACTCACTACTGAGTTCCAAACTGACTCTGGAAGCAACGTCAGCAAAATAACTGTTCGTCGGGAGCTTCATGAAATGGGTTTCCTTGGCCGAGCAGCCTCACACAAGACTAAGATCACCATGCGCAATGCCAAGCATCGGCTGGAGTGGTGTAAGTAAAGCTCACCGCCATTGGACTCTGGAGCAGTAGAAACCCGTTCTCTGGAGTGATGAATCATGCTTCACCTTCTGGCAGTCTGACGGACGAATCTGGGTTTGGCGGATGCCAGGAGAACGCTACCTGGCTCAATGCCATCTGTAAAGTTTGGTGGAGGAGGAATAATGGTCTAGGGCTGTTTTTCATGGTTCGGACTAGGGCCCTTAGTTCCAGTGAAGGGAAATCTTTTTAAAATTTTTATTTATATGTTTATATGGGACAAGAACATCCCTGGGCAAAACCTTCCCTAATCAGGACGACACTGGACCAATTGTGTGCCTCTCATGGATCTCCCGGTCACGGCCGGCTGCGACAGAGCCTGGACTCAAACCAGGATCTCTAGTGGCACATCTCTAGTGGCACCTTAGACCACTGCGCCACTCAGGAGGCCAGTGAAGGGATATCTTAATGCTACAGCATACATTGTAGACGATTCTGTGCTTCCAACTTTGTGGTAACAGTTTGGGGAAGGCCCTTTCCTGTTTCAGCATGACAATGCCCCCGTGTAAAAATCAAGGTCCATAAAGAAATGGTTGAACCACACACCAGGCCCTCAATGGAGTTTAAAGGAAATGTGCCTGAAGAACGGCTTATATGACTTATTACACTACCCTCAGTGGCGACCTGTCATTCAGCGAGTTTTGAGACCCACATTTTTTGCAATAATAAAAAATAAATGTTATTTTGGCATTAATACGTGTCACATATCAGTTTGCAAACAATATATATATATATATAATTGAGTTAATTAAGCTGCATACAAACATGGTCTCTTTTTTGTTTTCTTGATCAAGGCAGCTCCAAAATGCAGGTGTTTCAGCATAGCTCAGTGCTTTCTGTGGTGGTGGGGCAAGCCGGCAGAAAATACGGAACGTTGCACCGTGATTGGCTCTGTGTTCTGTCACTCATGGGGACACTAGGTCACAGACCTTGAAAATTCTAGCCCCTTGGGTGCTGCCATAGAGTTACATTAGAAGTGCCCATCCAAGAAGGCTCAAGGTCTTTGGCCACAGATAAAATCACATCAAATCACGTTATATCTACATCATACTTTCAAAATTTAGCAGTCATCACCATGAATCAAGTTGACAATCTACTGGCGAATCCTTTTTAATCCTTGTCATATGAAGAGAAATAATGAAGAGAAATTATAGATAAAACGTATCAATGCTGATTGGCCATTGAAAATAAACATTACACAAGAAGTTGGAAATCACAAATTCAACAATGAGTGGTTTGGAAGGAATCTGTAGCTAACTGCAAACCTTGCAAATAAATCACTAGCCTGATATTCAGTGGAGTGGCTGTGTGGTACCAAGTCTAAGATTAAGGGTCTCTTTTCCTAGTTTAAAATTATAAACATTCAACATTGGCCATGCTGTCAATGAAGCATGATTTGTGCAGCGCTCAAAACAACTTAACTCGGTACTGCAAAATCTGACTTTAGTGAGTTCAAGACAACTGGGAACTCTGGAAAAATGAGGTATGACTGGGTAAATAAGTTTTGAACTTTCATCCAACTCGGAATTGTAAATCTGGAACTCGGGCCTCTTTTTAGAGCTACGACCTGAAGATCACTGACGTCGTCATGATTCAACCTTTTTTTCCTTCGAGTTCCCAGATGTCTTGAAAGCACCATAAATCCAGAGAATGGCAGACTTTGATGACAAAATTGAGATATGTATACTGTAGCTAAGAAAGTAATACTAAGTGTATGTTGTGTAGTGAGCCTCACCCTAATAATTTGGTCTATTTTCACCTCTTAATTTCTCCTATTGTTCTGACTTGGTGGTTCACATGTAGCCTATAACCTGTTTTTGAGAAATGGAATCATGTAATATTGTAAGAGCTTTCATTGTCTGCTTATATGCCCCCTTTATTTATCCTACGTTCCTGACTTGGTGTACAGGGAAAACACTGTAAGAACGGCCCATGTTCTGAATTTTGTCGCTGTACATTTCTGAACAAACAGTTATATTGACTTCGTCCGTCCTAGCTCTCTCATTAATGTATTAATCAAAATTACGGATTGCCTCTAATCTGCTTGTCGTCCCCTTATGCCATATTTTGTACATCTCAATTGTCAGTAGAAATCACATTTGTTTAAGCTAGTCAGCCATATCAGCTATGTTTTTTTTAAAGGCAGTAAATGAGGCTGAATGAACTGCTTCGCTGCCAGACAAGGTTCAGCTGATAGTCAGGTGATAAGATGTCGGGACTGCTGTTGCGACAGCTTTACGTAGGCCCCGTTTGTCACCGTTATAGTGCAATTAATGTATTGCTTTAAACACCTTTAATAGAGTAATAGTGTTGTTATATATTTAACCAGGCAAGTCAGTTAAGAAAAAAATCTATTTACAATGACAGCCAACCAGTAGGTTAACGGCCTTGTTCGGAAGCAAAATGACCGATTTTTACCTTTTCAGCTCAGGGATTTGATCCAGAAACCTTTTGGTTACTGGCCCAACACTCTAACCACTAGGCTACCTGCCAAACCCTATGTTGCAAAGAGTTATTTTTGTGCCCTTAATATCAAGCAAAACTTCTGAAGTCGAGAACAAAATTCTTAGTATTGCAAACAAAAATAATGACATTGAAAGCAAAATATGAACCCATAAGTATTGATAGCAAAACAAAATATTGCAAGGAAATAATTTCAAAATGCGAGAACAAATGAATTGTAAATGGATGCAAAAAAGTTTAAAAAAAATGTATGACAGCGTGATTAAATAAAACGCCTCCCTCGTTCCTGCAATTATCCCTCTCTTTGGTTGTTACCCTGGCCTATACTTTGGTTGTTACCCTGGCCTATACAGTGCCTTGCGAAAGTATTCGGCCCCCTTGAACTTTGCGACCTTTTGCCACATTTCAGGCTTCAAACATAAAGATATAAAACTGTATTTTTTTGTGAAGAATCAACAACAAGTGGGACACAATCATGAAGTGGAACGACATTTATTGGATATTTCAAACTTTTTTAACAAATCAAAAACTGAAAAATTGGGCGTGCAAAATTATTCAGCCCCCTTAAGTTAATACTTTGTAGCGCCACCTTTTGCTGCGATTACAGCTGTAAGTCGTTTGGGGTATGTCTCTATCAGTTTTGCACATCGAGAGACTGACATTTTTTCCCATTCCTCCTTGCAAAACAGCTCGAGCTCAGTGAGGTTGGATGGAGAGCATTTGTGAACAGCAGTTTTCAGTTCTTTCCACAGATTCTCGATTGGATTCAGGTCTGGACTTTGACTTGGCCATTCTAACACCTGGATATGTTTATTTTTGAACCATTCCATTGTAGATTTTGCTTTATGTTTTGGATCATTGTCTTGTTGGAAGACAAATCTCCGTCCCAGTCTCAGGTCTTTTGCAGACTCCATCAGGTTTTCTTCCAGAATGGTCCTGTATTTGGCTCCATCCATCTTCCCATCAATTTGAACCATCTTCCCTGTCCCTGCTGAAGAAAAGCAGGCCCAAACCATGATGCTGCCACCACCATGTTTGACAGTGGGGATGGTGTGTTCAGAGTGATGAGCTGTGTTGCTTTTACGCCAAACATAACGTTTTGCATTGTTGCCAAAAAGTTCAATTTTGGTTTCATCTGACCAGAGCACCTTCTTCCACATGTTTGGTGTGTCTCCCAGGTGGCTTGTGGCAAACTTTAAACGACACTTTTTATGGATATCTTTAAGAAATGGCTTTCTTCTTGCCACTCTTCCATAAAGGCCATATTTGTGCAATATACAACTGATTGTTGTCCTATGGACAGAGTCTCCCACCTCAGCTGTAGATCTCTGCAGTTCATCCAGAGTGATCATGGGCCTCTTGGCTGCATCTCTGATCAGTCTTCTCCTTGTATGAGCTGAAAGTCTGATACTCCTTCCATTTCAATATTATCGCTTGCACAGTGCTCCTTGGGATGTTTAAAACTTGGGAAATATTTTTGTATCCAAATCCGGCTTTAAACTTCTTCACAACAGTATCTCGGACCTGCCTGGTGTGTTCCTTGTTCTTCATGATGCTCTCTGCGCTTTTAACGGACCTCTGAGACTATCACAGTGCAGGTGCATTTATACGGAGACTTGATTACACACAGGTGGATTGTATTTATCATCATTAGTCATTTAGGTCAACATTGGATCATTCAGAGATCCTCACTGAACTTCTGGAGAGAGTTTGCTGCACTGAAAGTAAAGGGGCTGAATAATTTTGCACGCCCAATTTTTCAGTTTTTGATTTGTTAAAAAAGTTTGAAATATCCAATAAATGTCGTTCCACTTCATGATTGTGTCCCACTTGTTGTTGATTCTTCACAAAAAAATACAGTTTTATATCTTTATGTTTGAAGCCTGAAATGTGGCAAAAGGTCGCAAAGTTCAAGGGGGCCGAATACTTTCGCAATGCACTGTACTTTGGTTGTTACCCTGGCCTATACTTTGGTTGTTACCCTGGCCTATACTTTGGTTGTTACCCTGGCCTATACTTTGGCTGCCTTTTTTCCAGGTCCATGTTTTGGCACACTCAATCCAGCAACATACTGTAGCACCCTGCATCCTACTGGGTCGGTCCTGATCGGTCCCTGGATGGGAGACCAGATGAAGCTGGAAGTGGTGAAAAAGAAACGCAAAAAAGAAACTTGAGGGAAGAAAAAAAAATGAAGTGAAAAAAAATTCAAAACGAGGGGAAAAAACATGAAACATTTCACATGACACTTCACAGGTGACACTTCACAGGTGTCCGAAAAGCACGTGTCTGATGTGAAGATGTAAATAAAGTCAATACATTCATGTGATTTGTTCATGTGTTTTTTTGTAAGTGTACATGTAACTCAGTGGCGTAGCTCTGTCCATTGTGACAGGTCACAGAGAAATTCACCAAACAACTGGATTCTCAGAATGTTAATACCGTAGAGATAAAACTAAATTGTTGATGTTTTTCTCTGGGGTTAATAGTACATAACAAACTAACTTATATGACAACACATTTTTCCTCTATGCTTAATATTACATACCACCTAACCCATAGTCATATTCTCGTGAGTTTTTTTATACAGTATTACTGTAACATTCCCTAGAAAACAAAAGTTTTGCTTACTCAAATGTAAACAGTGTTTATCTAACGATACTCTTAAAAGTTTCTTATGTAGTACCGGTGTTAACATTCACAAAAAAACATGTGTTCTGCTAACTCACTCTGATGTAGACAATGCTGATCAAGAAAGGCAAAAAGAGTTTTGTGAAGTAATGTGGGCCTACTTTGTGTTGGCACCCTGATCCCTACACAATGCACCCTATAGGGCTCTGGTCAGATGTAGTGGGCCATTTGAGACTCAGTCATAGTGTTCATATCATACCTCTCCTGCGTCGTAGATCCACAAACGGCCCTCTGAGTCACCCACGGCAACCTCCTTGCCCGCCGACCCCCAGCGCACCCTGTTTAGGGCGGAGGCTCCCTCGATGGTCACACTGGCTGTGGGGACCTGCGGCTCACACGGTTACACCAGTCAATCCATCCATCCAGTTTGATCCACAAAGTACATTACAGTTATACAAACATACTTATTCATAAAGGTACAGCCTGAACTGCCAGAGAGCAAGTGAAGGCGACAGCGGCAAGGAAAGCACTACAATTTCAGGTTTCACTCATAGCTGTAACAGTATAATGACACTGCCACCAGCAGAATGGTACATTCTCACAGCCAGACTGGGGTCTTCATCCAGTAAACCTACGTCTGCTTCAGCTCCATGTGAAATAACAATATGAAACTTTTAATGAGCCACATAAATCTTCATAAAGCCCATTAAAGCAATACCCACCACAGCCTGTGGGCCATAGGCTGCTCAGGACTAATCAACACAGATGATCCCAAATGGCATCCTATTCCTTACATAGGGCGCTACTTTTGGCATGGGCCATAGGGTTCCATTTGGGATTCCATGTGTAGGGCATAGGGTTCCATTTGGGGCGCAGGCCCAGAGTAATTGCCCAATCCCAGATCAGTTTGTGCATTAGCTATTGCAGTCCAGCCAAATGGGTTGGCTAAAGCAGAATCAGATCTGGGACCAGTCTATATATGATTATGTATGCTATCAGGGCCTGCTGAAGCACTATTGCATATGACAGACAGGATTAGTTTATGACACATGTCGTCGTTGGAGACAGAAGCCTCGGCATCACGTCGGCTAATACGACAGCTTCCCCGCGCTAGAGCAGGGCTAACCACAGACTGGCTGCTATTAGACTGACTGGAAGCTTCCACCAGACTCGCTGCTTAAATTGGCTGTGTGTTTGTGAAGGGGAAATGAGAACCAGGCCGCCCTCCACCACTAGGCTAATGTCGTTATGATGGCTGCGTGTTTTTTAATATGTACATAACAATGGAGGGCTGTTGCCATTAGCAACAATGTGAACTATCTCAGATTGTATGTGTGTCTGTGTATGTGTGTGTGTGTGTGTGTGAGAGAGAGAGAGAAATAGGGAGTGAGAGTGAGTCTGTGTGTGTGTGTGTGTGTGTGTGTGTGTGTGTGTGTGTGAGAGAGAGAGAAAGAGAGAGTGTGTGTGTCTCCAAATGTTTCTCATCAATCCATCCTTAACGAAGTGTTCCTTCAAACTACACTGAAGAGCCTGCTGTTGCTGAAGGACTGAAGGAAGGAACATGTACAGCTCAATCTCTCTGCTCCCCAGTTACCTGTCCTTGTTAGAGGATGGAATAAAGGGTCTCTGTTCATTAGAGTTGAGTTGAAATAGTTTAGGAAATCTTTTTTTAATAAAAAAAAAAAAAAATGTACCCCCTTTTTGTGGTATCCAATTGTTACCGTACGGGCTCGGAACCCAGAGTCTCTGGTGGCACAGCTAGCGCTGTGATGCAGTGCCCTAGACCACTGCGCCACCCTGGAGGCCAGTTTTGGAAATCTTTAGCTGGCTGTGTTTGACTGAAGCAAATGGAAGCAATGGTATAGTTCCAAAAGTGCAAGGCCCAAATGTCACAGCTTCTATCAAAGAGCTGGGTCAGAGGTTAAAAATGCGAGAGAGGAATGGTGGAGATAAGGAGCGAGAGACCAGATTTATAATTAGAGAGGAGGGTCTGTGGACACGGTATCCGTGGAAATGCCGAAAAGAGGGAGTGGTTGCCCCTTTCATCTCTACTTTGACCTGAGCCATGAAAGGGAGACCTCCGTGCCCCCCTCCTCGCCCCTCGGTAACTCAACATAGACAGAGGGCCAATGCCTCTGGGGGAGAAGGGCGGTGTTTTGATTATTCCACCTTAAGATGGTTTAGTTTGTTGTGACAGGACTGTACTAGAGGGAGTCCTCCTACCTGGGAGAGACTAAGGCTGTGAATCAATTTGTGACCAGCATCCCATTGACATACCGACTAGCCAAATTCTAAAACTTAACCTCACCTTAACCCTAACCGTAACCCCCTAAACCTAACCTAATTTTAACCAATTTTGAAATGCAACATTGGTTTTCTGATCAGGCACGTTCCCTTTCTAGCTATGGGTGTGGTAGCCTAGATGTCAGACTGTGGGTGTATTCAACAATGCTACATAGTGATTGAAGACTTGCCCAACAAGGCGGGGCAAAGACCAAGGACTGGGCTATCTAGAAAAGCAGCATACTGGCACCAAGAGGTTAGGGGTGGAGTAGCTTTCTCTGTAACCTAGCATACCTTTACCCTGACAACACATGCCATAAATAACATCTTTTTTATTTGTGATCAATTACTATGGCTGTGCCCCAAATGGCTCTCTTCTCACTATGGGCATTAAAAGTAGTGCATTATAGTGTACTAAACATTAGGAACACCTTCTTAATATTGAGTTGCACCCCCCTTTGCCCCCAGAACAGCCTCAATTAGTCAGGCCAGGGACTCTAAGGTGTCGAAAGCGTTCCACAGGGATGCTGGCCAAAGTTGACTCCAATGCTTCCCACAGTTGTGTCAAGTTGGCTGGATGTCCTTTGGGTGGTGGACTATTCTTTATACACACTGTTGAGCATGAAAAACCCAGCAGTGTTGCAGTTCTTGACACAATTTCTCAATTGTCTCAAGGCTTAAAAATCCTTATTCAACCCGTCTCCTCCCCTTCATCTACAATGATTGAAGTGGATTTAACAAGTAACATCAATAAAGGACCATATCGTTCACCTGGATTCACCTGGTCAGTCTATGTCACGGAAATACATAGTGTTTGTACACTCAGTGTTTAGGGAATAGGGTGCCATTTGGGATGTAACCATGAAAGAAGCCATCCAGGGTCAAGTGACAAATCCAGGGTCGACTATCAAACTAATGTTTAGATCTGAAAGATGTATTTCTAGCTTCTGCATGGGACTGAAAACTAGTGGTCTGTGGGCTGCTGGGACAGGGTTTGGACATGGTTGGAGTGGAGGAGAGCATTATGGGATAGTTGTAGGAGTGTTAGATGATGGTTGTGGGAGTGTTTGGGTACTGGTGTGACATGGTTGAGTGGGGAGGGGAGGAGAAGGGAGCGTTAGGGGATGATTATGGGAGCGTTGATGGGGAATTTGGTTTGAGGGATTGGTTGAGGGAACCTAGGTGGAGGGGTTTGGAGAAGGGACCGCTAGGGGATGGTTAGGGGCGTTTGGTGGGAGGGATCGGTTGTGGAAGCCAAGGTTTGAGGGGTTTGGAGATGGGAGTGTTATGGGTTGGTTGTGGGAGCGTTGATGGGGCGTTTGATGGGAGCGGAGTGAGGAGATGTCACCGATCTGATTTAGGGAGAACTTGTGGGGAAGGGAACGCCCACACAGAGAGGGCTGCTGGGACTGCTGGTGGCTGTGTGGTTTGGCTCCACTCCAACATGAGAGGCTCTGGGGACAAACACACACACAGAAACACAGACGAATACACACATACAAACAAGCACCCCCATACACACACACACACACACACACACACATACACACACACACACACACACACGAATACACACACACAAACAAGAACACACACACGTGCACACACAAACACAGGCGCATACAAGCGCGCACACACACACACACACACACAAGCGCACACAAGCGCGCACACACACACACACACAAGCGCACACACACACACAGACCAAAATCACACACACAATCAAGCACACACACACAGACATACATACAGATACACACACAAAACAAGCACACACACACACACACACACCACACACACACACACACACGAGGACATGCCAGAACAATACAGTGACAGAGCATGAGACATGTTTCTCTCTTTCTGTCTAACACACCCAAACACACACACACACACACACACACAGTCACCTCTGTGTCATTGTTGAGGTTCCACAGATCAAGACGGCCCATCCCGTCCACGGCGGCAAACAGAGCTGGGTGCACAGGGGACCACATGACATCATAGACGTAGTCAGCGTTGTCCTCAAAGGAGTAGAGGGGTTTATTGTGCTGAAACACACAGAGAGAGATAGGTTAGTGAGTCGGAATAGTTTCTCCCGACCCCTCCTGTCTTAGCCTCCAGTATTTATGCTGCAATAGTCTATGTGTCGGGGAACTAGGGTTAGTCTGTTATATCTGGAGTATTTCTCCCGTCTTATCTAGTGTCCTGTGTGAATTTTAGTATGCTCTCTGTAATTCTCTCTCTCTCTGCCTCTCCCTCCCCTCCAGAGGACCTGAGCCCTAGGACCATGCCTCAGGACTACCTGGCTTGATGACTCCTTGCTGACCCCAGTCCACCTGGTCGTGCTGCTGCTCCAGTTTCAACTGTTCTGCCTGCGACTAGGGAACCCTGACCTGTTCACCGGATGTGCTACCTTGTCCCAGACCTGCTGTTTTCGACTCATTTTCTCTACCGCACCTGCTGTCTGTAACTCTGAATGCTCGGCTATGAAAAGCCAACTAACATTTACTCATGAGGTGCTGACCTGTTGCACACGTTACAACTACTGCAATTATTATTATTATTTTTTGACCCTGCAGGTGATCTATGAACGTTTGAACACCTTGTCCATGTACTGTTATATCTTCACCTGGCACAGCCAGAAGAGGACTGGCCACCCCTCAGAGCCTGGTTCCTCTCTAGGTATATTCCTAGGTTCCTGCCTTTCTAGGGAGTTTTTCCTAGCCACCGCTTCTACACCTGCATTGCTTGCTGTTTGGGGTTTTAGGCTGGGTTTCTGTATAGCACTTTGTGACATCGACTGATGTAAAAAGGACTTTATAAATACATTTGATTGATTTGATTGAAAATGAGGATAGAGAGAGAGAGGGGGCAGAGAGAGAGAGAGAGAGGCAGAGAGGGGGGGCAGAGAGAGAGAGAGAAAGAGGGAGGCAGAGAGAGGGAGGACAGAGAAGGAGGTAGAGAGAGAGAGAAAGAGGGATAGAGATAGAGGGAGAAAAGGGAGGCAGTAGACAGTCTGGCCCCACTGCAGCCTTGGGGTCTGTCTGGGAAAGGCATAATTAAAAAGCTTTGCACATTCACACAGTGTCATAAAAAACAGAAGACATGAAAGTCTCCCTCTCCAAAGCTGTACTGTAACCTTAGTGCAACAGCTGTCTGAGGGGAAGAATGAAAGAATAAACAGAGGGAGAGAAAGAGTGGGAAGAGAGAGAGAGACATGAGGAAAGACATAGACAGAGGTAAGGGGGCACAAAAGGGAGCAGAGAGAGAGAAGAGACAGACAGCGAGAGACAGAAAGGGAGAGAAAGAGCGAGATAGAGATGGAGAATCCCCCTCCCATCCACCCCCCCCCCCCCTCCTCCCACGCCTGTCAGAGAGAATTCCAGAGGGTTGCTAAATGCATTCTGGACAGGTAGGGAGTGGGAGTCAGATAGGCTGAGACAGGTAGAGAGTGGGAGTCAGGTAGGCTGAGACAGGTAGAGAGTGGGAGTCAGGTAGGCTGAGACAGGTAGGGAGTGGGAGTCAGGTAGACTGAGACAGGTAGAGAGTGGGAGTCAGATAGGCTGAGACAGGTTGGGAGTGGGAGTCAGGTAGGCTGAGACAGGTATGGTGTGGGAGTCAGGTAGGCTGAGACAGGGAGAGAGTGGGAGTCAAGTAGGCTGAGAAAGGTAGAGAGTGGTAGTCAGGTAGGCTGAGACAGGTAGAGAGTGGGAGTCAGGTAGACTAGGCTGAGACAGGTAGGGAGTGGGAGTCAGGTAGGCTGTTACAGGTAGAGAGTGGGAGTCAGGTAGGCTGAGACAGGTAGGGAGTGGGAGTCAGGTAGGCTGAGACAGGTAGAGAGTGGGAGTCAGGTAGGCTGAGACAGGTAGAGAGTGGGAGTCAGGTAGGCTGAGACAGATAGAGAGTGGGAGTCAGGTAGACTAGGCTGAGACAGGTAGAGAGTGGGGGTCAGGTAGGCTGAGACAGGTAGAGAGTGGGAGCCAGGTAGACTGAGACAGGTAGGGAGTGGGAGCCAGGTAGGCTGAGACAGGTAGAGAGTGGGAGTCAGGTAGGCTAGGCTGAGACAGGTAGGGAGTGGGAGTCAGGTAGGCTGAGACAGGTTGAGAGTGGGAATCAGGTAGGCTGAGACAGGTAGGGAGTGGGAGTCAGGTAGGCTAGGCTGAGACAGGTAGGGAGCGGGAGTCATGTAGGCTGAGACAGGTAGAGAGTGGGAGTCAGGTAGGCTAGGCTGAGACGGGTAGGGAGTGTGAGTCAGGTAGGCTGAGACAGGTAGGGAGTGGGAGTCAGGTAGGCTGAGACAGGTAGGGAGTGGGAGTCAGGTAGGCTGAGACAGGTAGAGAGTGGGAGTCCGGTAGGCTGAGACAGGTCAGGGAGTGGGAGTCAGGTAGGCTGAGACAGGTAGGGAGTGGGAGTCAGGTAGGCTGAGACAGGTAGGGAGAGGGAGTCAGGTAGACTGAGACAGGTAGGGAGAGGGAGTCAGGTAGACTGAGACAGGTAGAGAGTGGGAGTCAGGTAGGCTGAGACAGGTAGGGAGTGAGAGTCAGGTAGGCTAGGCTGAGACAGGTAGGGAGTGGGAGTCAGGCTGAGACATAAAGACAGACCGCTTGGGAGGAATGTGCTCTCTCTCTCCTCCTCCCATCCTTCTCGTCTCCCCTCTCCCTGCACTTCTCCTCTCCTTCCCCAGCCCCTCCCCTCTCCCAAGGGAAGGGACAGGAATGCACACACACCTGACCACATTACCTACTACTAATCTCTCTCTCTCTCTCTCTCTCTTCTATTTTCTGAGACATATAGCAGTCCCCGATATTTGCGGGCAAAAAGGCTTGATTTTGCTGCAGCAATTCTGACATTTGCTGTAGATTCCAAACTGGAGTTCCAACAAAGATAATCCAGGCCTGTAGATTCCAAACTGGAGTTCCAACAAAGATAATCCAGGCCTGTAGATTCCAAACTGGAGTTCCAACAAAGATAATCCAGGCCTGTAGATTCCAAACTGGAGTTCCAACAAAGATAATCCAGGCCTGTAGATTCCAAACTGGAGTTCCAACAAAGATAATCCAGGCCTGTAGATTCCAAACTGTAGATTCCAAACTGTAGATTCCAAACTGTAGATTCCAAACTGTAGATTCCAAACCGTAGATTCCAAACTGTAGATTCCAAACTGTGCTTGTTCCACATCCTTTCCAACCCCTTGGCTAAAAACAGCTCTGCGCTCACAGGGAAAAAAACTGCCGCTCTGAATTATCTCCATTCATTAAAATCACAATTGAACCAACACCCATCTATTGTTGTGACTACCTGGACCTACCAGTTGGTTATGAAGTACTGAAACCAAACCATATGTTTGAATGAAAAGTATTTTAATACACATAAAAAGGTGAATGTAACAAAACTCATAGTTTCATATTAAACAGCATATAAACACTCTAATAGGTCAGGAGCCAGACAGGGAGCCTAAGAAGGAATGAAAATGAATTATTTAAGCTATATTATTTCAATTATTTTAAGGCTATAGCCTACAAAGAAATACTTTGTGAAGCATTTGCTAGAGCAACACTCTAGGCTGGTAAGGACATTAACCTCAGCATTTAAACAACATTTTGTTGCATTAAATCATCATATTCTATACATTGAACATATAGGCTGTGACTTACTTAAAATGAAAAACAAATGAAATGAAAAATACAGCAGAGTATGTGAGCAGAGTGAGGAGTGGAGTGTGCCCAATTTGACTGGAGCTCAGAGCGAGATTCCCAAAGGCTGGAGCGTCGGCCTTCTCGTCTTGTGTACTGCTATAACCCCTTGTCATGGAATTCACAAAATCTTTTCATAAAGAAAGTGATAAAACACACAGGTGCAAAATCAAGGTGACTTACAAAGATCAGGACCAAAACCAAGAGAAGGAGTGTGGTGATGTAATGTCCACAACTAAAATATCTGAAAAGACATATCCTGAAAGCATGACGGTGTACTTACTACATGCACATGCTAACAGAAAAGCATGAGGTGGGCAGATAAACCCAAAACCAAAACTATGCATCCCTGCCCAGCCTGGCAAGAGTGGCACAAAGGGTGTTTATCATCCCCAGTGGCTTTGCATGCGTGGAGAGGATATTCTGCACTGCTGACCTGCTCTAAAGACACCATCACATGACCCTGTAGCCACATACTCTGGCCAAACTCATGTTTCTAAATATAAATTCAAAGGCAAACTGGAGGTTGAACAGAGAGAATCCTGGTCTGTAGATTCCAAACTGGAGTTCAAACAGAGAGAATCCTGGTCTGTAGATTCCAAACTGGAGTTTAAATAGAGAGAATCCTGGTCTGTAGATTCCAAACTGGAGTTTAAACAGAGAGAATCCTGGTCTGTAGATTCCAAACTGGAGTTTAAACAGAGAGAATCCTGGTCTGTAGATTCCAAACTGGAGTTTAAACAGAGAGAATCCTGGTCTGTAGATTCCAAACTGGACTTTAAACAGAGAGAATCCTGGTCTGTAGATTCCAAACTGGAGTTTAAACAGAGAGAATCCTGGTCTGTAGATTCCAAACTGGACTTTAAACAGAGAGAATCCTGGTCTGTAGATTCCAAACTGGAGTTTAAACAGAGAGAATCCTGGTCTGTAGATTCCAAACTGGAGTTTAAACAGAGAGAATCCTGGTCTGTAGATTCCAAACTGGACTTTAAACAGAGAGAATCCTGGTCTGTAGATTCCAAACTGGACTTTAAACAGAGAGAATCCTGATCTGTAGATTCCAAACTGGAGTTTAAACAGAGAGAATCCTGGTCTGTAGATTCCAAACTGGAGTTTAAACAGAGAGAATCCTGGTCTGTAGATTCCAAACTGGACTTTAAACAGAGAGAATCCTGGTCTGTAGATTCCAAACTGGAGTTTAAACAGAGAGAATCCTGGTCTGTAGATTCCAAACTGGAGTTTAAACAGAGAGAATCCTGGTCTGTAGATTCCAAACTGGACTTTAAACAGAGAGAATCCTGGTCTGTAGATTCCAAACTGGACTTTAAACAGAGAGAATCCTGGTCTGTAAATTCCAAACTGGAGTTTAAACAGAGAGAATCCTGGTCTGTAGATTTCAAACTGGACATTAAACAGAGAGAATCCTGGTCTGTAGATTCCAAACTGGACTTTAAACAGAGAGAATCCTGGTCTGTAGATTCCAAACTAAAATTCCAAAGGAGAATCCTGGTCTGTAGATTCCAAAATGGAGTTCCAACAGAAAGAATCCTGGTCTGTAGATTCCAAACTGGAGTTTAAACAGAGAGAATCCTGGTCTGTAGATTCCAAACTGGAGTTTAAACAGAGAGAATCCTGGTCTGTAGATTCCAAACTGGAGTTCCAACAGAAAGAATCCTGGTCTGTAGATTCCAAACTGGAGTTCCAACAGAGAGAATCCTGGTCTATAGATTCCAAAATGGAGGTTGAACAGAGAGAATCCTAGTCTGTAGATTCCAAACTGGAGTTCCAACAGAGAGAATCCTGGTCTATAGATTCCAAAATGGAGGTTGAACAGAGAGAATCCTAGTCTGTAGATTCCAAACTGGAGTTTAAACAGAGAGAATTCTGGTCTATAGATTCCAAAATGGAGGTTGAACAGAGAGAATCCTGGTCTGTAGATTCCAAACTGGAGTTTAAACAGAGAGAATTCTGGTCTATAGATTCCAAAATGGAGGTTGAACAGAGAGAATCCTGGTCTGCCTTTACTCCAGTTGTTCCATTCATTCAGTCTCCAACAAACATATTAAATGACACCCTATTCCCTATTTAATGCACTACTTTTAACCACAGCTATATATAGGAAATATGGTTCCATTTGCTGGGAAACAGAAGGGGCAGAAAGTACTTTATAAATGTGATCTGGCTAAGGACATCAGGTCAAACCAGGCCAAGTAGTGGAATGAAAATCGTATGATGAGTAGGCTTCCTTCATTCACACAATCAAGCCAGAGAGACACTTATTATAATAATGATCAATCAGCTGAACTGTGACTTAGTATGAATGAGCACACCTATTTCATAAATTTGAGGCTAACAATCACCATGGTCTCCTATCAGACATTATCTGTGTCCGAAATGGCACCCTATTCCTTAGTCTAGTGCACTATATAGGGAATAGAATGCCCATATTGCGTACTACTTACACTATAGGGTGCTATTTCAGACACATAAATGGTTTTCTAAGGTCATAACTAGGCCTAAGCAGTTAAGTTATGCGCCCTCAGTCTCTAGACGTCTCCCTGTCAACATCAGAGTCAGGCAGCTCACAACCCATATGGTTTCATAACCACAATATTTGCGCCGCTGAGTGTAAAAACACATTCAGAGTATTGCATTCCTGCCTTTTGAACTCTCTGTGGAGAGAGCTGTGTCGTTTGATGGTGTTGATTTGCAAGGCGAATGTAAACCTCTATGGTAACCTTAGGTAAGCAAAGGTTAGCCAGCTGTGCCCACAACCGCGCACAATGGTGTGCCCACAACCACACACATGCACGCACACGCACACCTTAACAAAAAGGCAGGTGCGTAGATCAGAAAACCAGTCAATATCTGGTGTGACCACCATTTACCTCGTGCAGCGCGACACATCTCATTCGCATAGAGTTGATCAGGCTGTTGATTGTGGTCTGTGGAATGTTGTCCCACTCCTCTTCAATGGCTGTGCGAAGTTGCTGGATATTGGCAGGAACTGGAACATGTACATCCAGAGCATCCCACACAGGCTCAATGGGTGACATGTCTGGTGAGTATGCTGGCCATGGAAGAACTGGGACATTTTCAGCTTCCAGGAATTGTGTACAGATCCTTGCGACAAGGGGCCATGAATTATCATGCTGAAACATGAGGTGGTGGCGGCGAATTAATGGCAAGACAATGGGCCTCAGGATCTCGCCACGGTATCTTTGTGCATTCAAATTGCTATCAATAAAGTGCAATTGTGTTCGTTGTCCTTAGCTTATGCCTGCCCATACCATAAGCTCACCACCACCATGTGTAACGGTTGTCGTCTGGAGAAAGAGAGGAGGACCAAGGTGCAGCGTGGTAAGTGTCCATTATTTTAATAAAACAACTGAACACTGAACAAATGACAAACCAACAGTCCTGTAAGGTGACGAAAAACACTAAACAGAAAATAATCACCCACAAAACACAGGTGGGAAAAGGCTACCTAAGTACAACGAACGACACCTGCCTCTGACTGAGAACCATACTAGGCCAAACACGTAGAAAATATAACCTAGAAAAAATAACATAGACAACCCACCCCAACTCACAACCCTGACCAACCTAACACAGAGACATAAAAATAAACTAAGGTCAGCACGTGACACCATGGGACATCAGCAAACGGCCATCTGGCCGGTTGCAAGGTACAGTTGAAACTGGGATTCATCCGTGAAGAGCACACGTCTCCAGCTCCAGCGTGTGAAGAAGCCGGATGTTGAGGTCCTGGGCTGGCGTGGTTACACGTGGTCTGCTGTTGTTAGGCCGGTTGGACGGACAACCAAATTCTTTAAAACGATGTTAGATAAATTAACATTAACTTATCTGGCAACAGCACTGGTGGCCATTCCTGCAGTCAGCATGCCAATTGCACGCTCCCTCAAAACTTGAAACATCTGTGGCATTGTGTAGTGTGACAAAACTGCACATTTTAAAGTGGCCTTTTATTTTCCCCAGTACAAGGGATGCTCACTAACAGGGATGTAAACCAATTTGTGCACACAATTTGAGATAAATAAGCTTTTGTATGTAAAATTTCTGGGATCTTTTATTTCATCTCATGGAACCAACATTTTACATGTTGCGTTTATATTTTTGTTCAGTTGAGTGAGTTTTATGATGGGGTCTTTATTTCCTCTTCTCTTCTCTCCTCTTCTTCTCTTTTCTCCTCTTCTCTTCCTCTCTCCTCTTCACTTTCCTCTTTTTCTCTTATTCTGTGCTCTCCTCTCATCTCTTCACCTCTTCTCTCTCTTCTGTTCCCTCCTCTTCTTCCTAAACCAACCCTTCCAGCCAGCTGGATCTTCCTAATTTAACTTTAACTCTCCCTTCTTTAATTTTCAATAGCTTTCTCACTTTCTTCTCTCTCCCTCCCACTATATACTGTATGTTACCCAGTCCCTCTCTCTCTTATCCCATCACTTCTTTACTATTTCTCCCTCCCTCCCTCCCTCCCTCCCTCCCTCCCTCCCTCCCTCCCTCCCTCCCTCCCTCCCTCTGTCCGTCTCTGTGGTGGTTGTGGTGCGCTCCTCTGTCTCCAGACAGAAAGGTCAGAATGGGAAAGAGGAGTTCCACAGCAGTCTACAGCCTCCCTGGCCCCCGCTGCCTCTCTGTGGTTTACTGTATATCTACAGCCTTCCTGGCCCCCGCTGCCTCTCTGTGGTTTGAACCCCAGTCAACAGCCTCACTCCTCCCGTTCTCTCCATCCCTCCCTTCTTTTCCTTTCTTCATCCATCCTTCGCTCCGTCCATCCACAGTCCACTCCAGTCCAGTCGGTTCACTGCCACGGACACATAACCTCCCTCCCCACTAATGTATCTATGTATTTATTTAGCTCCTCTTTTTGACTCATGAACACAGTCTGTGACACTGACAGTCTCACTGTGTCTCTATTCCTCTACTCAGTCAGGGCATGTAGGTAATACCTAGTTTAGACACAATCAGATCCCTCTACCTTGGTGCTCCACAGTTTGACAGTCCAGTCAAACGACGAGGTGACGAAGAGATGGGAGAAGTCTACGGGGCCGACAGCGTTGTGACAGCTGAGGCCCGTCACTGGCCCCTGGTGGCCCTCAAACATCTCACAGATCCCCGCCTTGCTGCAAAGGAGCATGGGAGAGAGAGAGAGAGAGAGAGAGAGAGAGAGAGGAATAGAGACAGAGAGAGAGAGAGAAAGAGATAGAAAGACAGAGAGAGAGCGAGAGAGAGAGAGAGATAGAAAGACAGAGAAAGATAGAGAGAGACAGAGAGAGAGAGACAGAGAGACAGAGAGAGAGAGAGACAAAGAGAGAGACAGAGAGAGAGGAATGGAGACAGAAAGAGATAGAATGACAGACAGAGAGATAGAGAGAGACAGAGAGAGACAGAGAGAGCGCGTGTCAGAAAGAACCGAGGAGACTATATGGGGGGAACTAGGTCCTAATAGCGTTTTCAAGAGTTAACAGGAGCTTCTTGCTGAGATAGGCTGCATCAAAATATAAAGTTTATAGTGTGTGTGTACACATCTGTCTGTAACTATACACGGGTTCACTTGCTATTTGTGGTTGTATATCAATCACTGAAAGTATAGGTGTCAGTGTGTCTCAGTGTCTACCTGTGTGAGTGTGCGTGTGTGTGTTGGTGTGTGTGTTTGTCAGTGTCTCCGTGCCGTGTTTGTGTGTCTCAGTGTGTGTTTGTGTGTGTACGTGTGTTCCTCTAACCTGCCGTGTCTGGATGCGGTGTACACGGTTCCCTCCTCACTCCCCACCACATAATTATTGACGTCTCCAGTGGGGAACGCCATGCCTGTCACAGCCACCGCTTTAGACTTGTTGTACACCAGCTCCATGCTCTCCTACAACACACACACACACGCACGCCCGCCCGCACACACACACACACACACACGCCGCACACACACACACACACACACACACAAACACACGCCGCACACACACACACACACGCACACACACACACACACAAAGTTAAAGGATTAAACCTCATGTTAAGGTTGTGCTGACCTAGTTATAGTGAGTCTGTAACATATGTCACATAGACATACTGCAGTTATTTAGCATACATTGTGTTTAATAGGGCTTTGCCATGGTATTAGCTACACTGTTTGATAGGGCTTTATCATGGTATTAGCTACACTGTTTGATAGGGCTTTATCATGGTATTAGCTACACTGTTTGATAGGGCTTTATCATGGTATTAGCTACACTGTTTGATAGGGCTTTATCATGGTATTAGCTACACTGTTTGATAGGGCTTTATCATGGTATTAGCTACACTGTTTGATAGGGCTTTATCATGGTATTAGCTACACTGTTTGATAGGGCTTTATCATGGTATTAGCTACACTGTTTGATAGGGCTTTATCATGGTATTATCTACACTGTTTGTATGAGTCAGTTATAGTACCAATCTCTTTAATGACAATATGCCCTATGTCATATGTGATTATCTAATCTATTGCTGACTCTGAATCAGTTTGAAGAGATGGGCCTTAATGATACAGATCATTATTGACTGATGTCGGATCAGCTCTTACCTGAGGCTGAGAGAGCATGTCAAGACTCCAGGAGCACATCCTGCCATCTGTGGACACGGTGATCAGGTTGTTGGCGTTCTGTGTTCCCACCACGTTCACACAGTACACCGGGTGCTACAGACACAGGAAGGACAGACAGTACAGACACAGGAAGGACAGACAGTACAGACACAGGAGAGACAGGAGAGACATGAAGTATAGCCAGTACAGACCCATGAAGTACAGACAGGAAGTACAGACAGTAGAGACACAGGAAGTACAGATACAGGAAGGATAGACACAGGAAGGACAGACAAAGGAAAGACATACACAGGAAATAAAAACACGGGAAGTAAAGACACATGAAGTACAGACAGTACAGACACGGGAAGTACAGGCAGAACAGACAGACGAAGTACAGACACAGAAGTACAGACAGTACAGACACATGAAGTACAGACAGTACAGACACATGAAGTACAGACAGTACAGACACATGAAGTACAGACAGTACAGATAGAGGAAGTAAAAAAACAGAAAGGGAATGACAATGAAAAAACACACTGGATGTCTCCCTTATTGTATCACTTCAGTTCCAATTCAGTTATTTAATTTGTATCTACATCATAGTGTAGTTGTTTAAATTGCTCTACATGTGAATAAGGCAGTATACGTTATATTATTTCACACACATTTAATATCTTATGAAAGTTATCAGCAGGTATAACCTGAATATGCACAAAGATGTAAAATATTGTCTTCCTACAACACTGAGATGACAGGAAGCTCTTATTGAGTAAAGAGATGCCAATGTGCAACAGCCCCTTACTCCAACTTAGCATCGGCATTCAGCGCTGTGCAAATACAATGTGTTGTGTGAAACCATTATCTCATTATTGACCTCAAATAGATTTTTTTTTCGCCCACAAAGGCCCCTTTCAGAGAGCAGGCGGGTCAATGAGGCGAAGGACTAGACATACAATAACCCCCCCACCTCCCACCACTACCAATAAACGTTATTGCCTGCCTTGGGTGGTATTCACAATGTGTTAAGGCTCAATGGGTTTGTTGGGGTGAATAGATTGAGGTTAAGAAGGTAGTTATGGTAGATAACAGGATAGAATATAGATAGAATATATATATATATTTTTATTGAACCTTTATTTAACTAGGCAAGTCGATTAAGAACAAATTCTTATTTACAATGACGGCCTACACCGGCCAAACCCAGACGATGATGGGCCAATTGTGCGCCGCCCTATGGGACTCCCAATCATTGCCGGATGGGATACAGCCTGGATTCGAACCAGGGACTGTAGTGCCTTAGACCGCTGCGCCACTCGGGAGCCATATTAGAGGGATCATCAACTAGACTCAGCCGCGGGACAATTTTTTCTTGAGGGGATGTTCAGGGGGCCGGAACATGATAATTGGTAGACTGCAAATTGACCGCAAGAAACCCAAACAGATAATATTTGACTTAAAACATAATAATTTCAAACTTTGATTACATTTGTATACGACCACATCTCTCTATTATGCGTGGGAATACTTGGAAACAGATTTCCAAAATTAAAATCACTTGGAGCTGATTTCCTGGTGTTTTTATAGTATTGTGTCCAGTATTATGTCCAACAAAAAAAAAATTATATTAAAAATATAGTTTTCGATTTTTTTGCTCGGCCCCCGGCCTGCCAGTTGGGGAACCCTGGTTATACGATGTACAAGGACATTTCTATTCTTCCTCTTATATGTTTTTAATGTCCTCAGGGATTGCAGGGTTTCAGTGTGTTGCAGCTCTGGATGTGAATATAGTGTATGACCACCTCTAAACCAGTAATATATGTTGAAGATGAAAGTTGAAAGTGTCTCAGTGCATATATGATTAAAAAAATCATTTTAATCCATAGAGACGTGAAGGAGAAGCTCGTCGGATGTTGATCTCTTCTCGGCAAATAGTGCGTCCCAAATGGCAGCTTATTTCCTATATAGTGCACTACTTTTGACAAGGGCCCATAGTGTGCTGGTAAAAGTAGTGCACTATAAAGGGAATAGGGTGGACTGCACTGTGGACTTACCGTGTGAGCTGCAGCTGAGAGGGGGGTTCTCTGTACAGGAGTTCTGCGGTGGCTGCGGTTGTCCCACAGGACTATCTGGCCAGAGTAGGTCCCCCCCACCACCAGGTTAGGATGGAACCTAGCAAAGCCCACTGACACCACGGGAGACTGGAGAACAGAGGGAGAGATAAAGGGTAGGAGAGAAGAAAAGGGGATAGAGGGAGAGATAAAGGGTAGGAGAGAAGAAAATGGGATAGAGGGAGAGATAAAGGGTAGGAGAGAAGAAAAGGGGATAGAGGGAGAGAGAAAGAAGTGATGGAAGACAGATGGGCAGAAAGAAAGAGAACAATTGAAAAAGAGAGAGGAGTTAGAGTAAGAAAGATATATAGAGAGAGCGAGAGAGAAAGAGAGAGAGAACAAGAGCGAGCGAGAGATGTTAAGAGAGAGAGATTGAGAGAGAGAGAGCGAGCGATGTAAGAGAGAGAGTGAGAGAGAGCGAGAGAGAAAGAGAGTGAGAGAGGGTACGAGAGAGAAAGCAAGAGAGGAGGAGAGAGAGAGCGCAAGAGAGAGAGAGTGAGAGAGGGTACGAGAGAGAAAGAGAGAGAGAAATAGAGAGAGAAAGAGAGAGTGAGAGAGAGAGAAAGAGAGAGAGTGCCAGACAGAGTGAGCGAGGGTAAGAGAGAGAGTGAGAGAGAGTGAGAGATAAAGAGAGAGAGAGAGCGAGAGAGAGACAGAGAGAGAGAGAGAGGGGGGGGGGGGGGGAGTACAACAGCGTTATTTTGAGTAAGGAGGGAAAGAGATAGGGAGGGTGAGAGAGAAGTGGGGTAGCGAGGGAGTGGGGGTAGGAGAGAGGGAGAAAAAGATGATGAGTTGACTGTACAGGGTCTGCTGAGGAGAGGAGAGGGGTGACGTGGGGGTAACGACAGAGACAATGTGGAGGATTGTGGCCCCAGACAATTTATATTACCGCATCAAACCCTGCAGGAGCCAGCAGAGCGCCAAGTGTAACCTCCATCATGACAAGCGTGGCGCTCTCTGGCGCTTTGTTTATTGAGTTCTGTTTCCTCTTCACTGAGCATCACATATGGCTTCTTCCACGGTCTCAGCGTGCAGATTGCAAAGTAGCCTCTGCTATCAAATCAAATAAAATTGTATTGGTCACGTACACATATTTAGCAGATGTTATTGTGGGTGTAGCGAAATGCTTGTGTTCCTAGCTCCAACAGTGCAGTAGTATCTAACAATTCACAACAATACACACAAATCTAAAAGTAAAAGAATGGAATTAAGAAATATAGAAATATTAGATAGAGCAATGTCGGCATGGCAATGACTAAAATACAGTAGAATAGAATACAGTGTATACACATGAGATGAGTAAAGCAGGATGTAAACATCATTAAAGTGACTAGTGTTCCATTTTTAAAGTGACCAGTGATTCCAAGTCTATATACATGGGGCAGCAGCCTCTAAGGGGCAGGGTTGAGTAACCCGGTGGTAGCCGGCTAGTGATGGCTATTTAACAGTCTGATGGCCTTAGAAGTTGTTTTTCAGTTTCTATGTACCAGCTTTGATGCATCTGTACTGACCTCGCCTTCTGGATGATAGCGGGGTGAACAGGCCGTGTCTCGGGTGATTGTTGTCCTTGATGATCTTTTTGGCCTTCCTGTGACATTGGGTGCTGTTGGTGTTCTGGAGGGCAGGCAGTGTGCTCCCGATGATGCGTTGTGCAGACCGCACCACCTTCTGGAGAGCCCCGAGGTTGCGGGCGGTGCAGTTGCCGTACCAGGTGGTGATACAGTCCGACAGGATGCTCTCAATTGTGCATCTGTAGAAGTTTATAAGGGTCTTAGGGGCCAAGACTAATTTCTTCAGCCTCCTGAGGTTGAAGAGGCGCTGTTGCGCCTTCTTCACCACACTGTCTGTGTGGGTGGACCATTTCAGATTGTCAGTGATGTGTACGTCGGAGGAACTTGAAGCTTTCCACCTTCTCCACTGTGGAGAAGGCTTCTCCTCTGCTGTTTCCTGAAGTCCACGATCATCTCTTTCATTTTGTTGACGTTGAGGGAGAGGTTATTTTCCTGGAACCACTCTACCAGGGTCCTCACCTTCTCCCTGTAGGCTGCTTGTCATTGTTGGTAATCAGGCCTACTACTGTTGTGTCGTCTGCACTTGATGATGAACTTGATGATGAAGTTGGAGGCGTGCCTGGTCACGCAGTCATGGTTGAACAGGGAGTACAGAAGAGGGCTCAGAACGCACCCTTGTGGGACCCCTGTGTTGAATCAGTGAAATGGAGATGTTGTTTCCCACCTTCACCACCTGGGGGGGCGGCCCGTCAGGAAGCCCAGGACCCTGTTGCACAGGGCGAGGTTCAGACCAAGGGTCCCGAGCTTAATGATGAGCTTGGAGGGTTCTATGGTGTTGAAGGCTGACCTATAGTCAATTAACAGCATTCTTACATAGGTATTCCTCTTGTCCAGATGTGTTAGGGCAGTGTGCAGTGTGATGGCGATTGCATCGTTTGTGGATCTATTGGGGAGGTAAGTAAATTGAAGTGGATCTCAGGTGTCAGGTAAGGTAGAGGTGATATGATCCATGACTAGTCTCTCAAAGCACTTCATGATGACAGAAGTGAGTGCTACAGGGCGATAGTCATTGAGTCCAGTTACCTTTGCTTTCTCGGGTACAGGAACAATGGTGGACATCTTGAAGCAAGTGGCGACAGCCGACTGGGGTAGGGAGAGATTGAATATGTCCGTAAACATTCCAGCCAGATGGTCTGTGCATGCTCTGAGGACATGGCTTGGGATGTCGTCTGGGCCGGCAGCCTTGCGAGGTTTAACACGCTTAAATGTCTTACTCACGTCGGCCACAGTCCTTGGGAGCGGGCCGCGTCGGTGGCACTGTGTTATCCTCAAAGCGGGTGAAGGAGTATTGTCCGGGAGCAAGACGTCTGCCTTTCCTCTGCATGCATACTCTCGATCTAAGTCCCAAATGGAACCCTATTCCCTCGGCCCTGATCAAATGAAGTGCACTGTAGCCATTTCCTGCAGTCTAATTACCTAGTGGACTCATACGTGGAATGTTATTCATATTTTTCATAATTTCATAATTATGAAACAATATATATTTTTTTAAATCTGATGTTTGTATTTCAAACAGTTTTGTTATATTTCAGTCTTCTGTGTATATAAAGTGTAATATTGGGAAGCAAACTTACAGACGGAATACATTTCAACTCTATTTCTGACATGTTACAGGTGTCTTCTTTTTTTAAGACCATAACCATGTGTGTAAGGTGTATACTTTTCTTTCATATGTCTATGAAGAAACGCTCTGTTTGACCCTGATTTAACCCACTGCATTAGAAGGATAAAGGGAATAGGATGCCATTTGGGTTTGTAACCCTTCTCCTTTCCTATAACCAGTGGTATACTACAACCAGTGAAATCTACAGCCAGTGGAATTCTACAGCCAGTGGAATACTATAACCAGTGGTATACTACAACCAGTGGAATACTATAACCAGTGGTATCCTATAACCAGTGGTATACTACAACCAGTGGTATACTACAACCAGTGGTATATTATAACCAGTGGAATACTATAACCAGTGGTATACTATAACCAGTGGAATACTACAACCAGTGGTATACTATAACCAGTGGTATACTACAACCAGTGCAATACTATAACCAGTGGTATACTACAACCAGTGGAATACTATAACCAGTGGTATACTACAACCAGTGGTATACTACAACCAGTGGTATACTATAACCAGTGGTATACTACAACCAGTGGAATACTATAACCAGTGGTATACTATAACCAGTGGTATACTATAACCAGTGGAATACTATAACCAGTGGTATACTATAACCAGTGGTATACTACAACCAGTGGTATACTATAACCAGTGGTATACTACAACCAGTGGAATACTATAACCAGTGGTATACTATAACCAGTGGAATACTATAACCAGTGGTATACTATAACCAGTGGTATACTACAACCAGTGGTATACTACAACCAGTGGAATACTGTACCCAGTGGTATACTACAACCAGTGGCATACTACAACCAGTGGTATACTATAACCAGTTGTATACTATAACCAGTGGTATACTATAACCAGTGGTATACTACAACCAGTGGTATACTATAACCAGTGGTATACTACAACCAGTGGTATATTATAACCAGTGGAATACTATAACCAGTGGTATACTATAACCAGTGGAATACTACAACCAGTGGTATACTACAACCAGTGGTATACTACAACCAGTGGAATACTATAACCAGTGGTATACTATAACCAGTGGTATACTACAACCAGTGGAATACTATAACCAGTGGTATACTATAACCAGTGGTATACTACAACCAGTGGTATACTACAACCAGTGGTATACTACAAACAGTGGAATACTATAACCAGTGGTATACTATAACCAGTGGTATACTATAACCAGTGGTATACTACAACCAGTGGTATACTATAACCAGTGGTATACTATAACCAGTGGTATACTACAACCAGTGGTATACTACAACCAGTGGTATACTATAACCAGTGGTATACTACAACCAGTGGAATACTATAACCAGTGGTATACTACAACCAGTGGAATACTATAACCAGTGGAATACTATAACCAGTGGTATACTACAACCAGTGGTATACTACAACCAGTGGAATACTGTACCCAGTGGTATACTACAACCAGTGGTATACTACAACCAGTGGCATACTACAACCAGTGGTATACTATAACCAGTTGTATACTATAACCAGTGGTATACTACAACCAGTGGTATACTACAACCAGTGGAATACTGTACCCAGTGGTATACTACAACCAGTGGTATACTACAACCAGTGGCATACTACAACCAGTGGTATACTATAACCAGTTGTATACTACAACCAGTGGTATACTACAGCCAGTGGAATACTATAACCAGTGGTATACTACAACCAGTGGTATACTATAACCAGTGGTATCCTATAACCAGTGGTATACTACAACCAGTGGTATACTACAACCAGTGGTATATTATAACCAGTGGAATACTATAACCAGTGGTATACTACAACCAGTAGAATACTATAACCAGTGGAATACTATAACCAGTGGAATACTATAACCAGTGGTATACTATAACCAGTGGAATACTACAACCAGTGGTATACTACAACCAGTGGAATATTATAACCAGTGGAATACTATAACCAGTGGTATACTATAACCAGTGGTATACTACAACCAGTGGAATACTATAACCAGTGGAATACTATAACCAGTGGTATACTATAACCAGTGGTATACTACAACCAGTGGAATACTATAACCAGTGGTATACTATAACCAGTGGTATACTACAACCAGTGGTATACTATAACCAGTGGTATCCTATAACCAGTGGTATACTACAACCAGTGGTATACTACAACCAGTGGTATATTATAACCAGTGGAATACTATAACCAGTGGTATACTACAACCAGTGGTATACTACAACCAGTGGAATACTATAACCAGTGGTATACTACAACCAGTGGAATATTATAACCAGTGGTATACTACAACCAGTGGTATACTACAACCAGTGGAATACTACAACCAGTGGTATACTACAACCAGTGGAATATTATAACCAGTGGAATACTATAACCAGTGGTATACTATAACCAGTGGTATACTACAACCAGTGGAATACTATAACCAGTGGAATACTATAACCAGTGGTATACTATAACCAGTGGTATACTACAACCAGTGGAATGCTATAACCAGTGGTATACTATAACCAGTGGTATACTACAACCAGTGGTATACTACAACCAGGGGTATACTATAACCAGTGGTATACTACAACCAGTGGAATACTATAACCAGTGGTATACTATAACCAGTGGTATACTATAACCAGTGGAATACTATAACCAGTGGTATACTATAACCAGTGGTATACTACAACCAGTGGTATACTACAACCAGTGGTATACTATAACCAGTGGTATACTATAACCAGTGGTATACTACAACCAGTGGTATACTACAACCAGTGGTATACTATAACCAGTGGTATACTACAACCAGTGGAATACTATAACCAGTGGTATACTATAACCAGTGGTATACTATAACCAGTGGTATACTACAACCAGTGGTATACTATAACCAGTGGTATACTACAACCAGTGGTATACTACAACCAGTGGTATACTATAACCAGTGGTATACTATAACCAGTGGTATACTACAACCAGTGGTATACTATAACCAGTTGTATACTATAACCAGTGGTATACTACAACCAGTGGTGTACTTTTCTGAGTAGGGCCCTGAGTTTACTGACCAGAATGTGACCTAGGCTCTAGTCATAACAATGTCTTCTGGTCATCAAATCAACTCTGTGTCCTGAGTACAGAACTGCCTTTTCAGAACAGATACAATTTAACCCGTAGTATCTACTGTACCTACCACTGCATAAACATAAACCACTCTCTCTGTGTTGACCAAATTTTCTCTTGAACCAGAACTGAACCATACACGGTCCACTGGCAGTACTTTTCCCAGTTTACACATTGAGGAGAGCCCATTTGATCTGGTTAAAGTGAAATAGGGATACAGAGTGGTGGGATTGTTTTCTTCTCTCTTTAAAATCTACTGTTTTATGAGTGAGTAAAACAAAGAGAAGAGAGATTCTCTCCGTCTGTCTCTCGCTCTCTGTCTCTGTCTCTCCCCCACCACAACATGTGCAGCCGCCAAGTCCTGCACCTCGAGTTCATTTTAAAGAGGACTGGAAAACAAACCAAAGCAAAAGAAAACACGCTTCTCTTTCTTTTCTTACTTTCTTTCTTACTCTCCTTCTTTCTCTCCTTCTTCCAGAACGGCTACAGAAGAGTCTCAGATGTGAAGTGTTTTTCCAAACCGAGACTCAAAATAAACTGAGCTTTAGGGGTAAAAATAAAGTATTGTGTTGGCCATCAGAAACCATCCCTGAGAAGTTTATTTACCCATGGGGAACAGCAAGGGAATCTGGATTAAGGTTCAAATCCATTAACACACATTGTTTGATGCTGACCGAGAGTCTAAATATTCTGGGTTTATTTTAAATATTTAGATTTGAATGAGTTACCACCGGGTGACTGAGTTTGAATGTAAATGTGGGTAGCGCTATGCAATGATATATAAATGTATAGCCTAAATATGAAATAATACATAAACGACACATAGTCCATACAAAGACATACTGTACAAATATATGCTACACAGACACAGTGTATTATAAAGTCAGATTCAATAGACTTTAACTTGTTGAAGGCCACAGAGACACCAGTAAAAAAACACAAACAATTGATCAATGTCTTAATAAGATATAATGGTTTTCTTGTTCACCAGCCTAGGACAGCCTAGAAGCGTGGTACACAAGGCTAAATATAATGCTAATTATCTCACTCAACACTTATTTATCCCTCCCTCACTCACATACAAGCACACTTGTTTGAGTGAGATTTTTCTTCATCCATCTAAACTAAGTCGGTCTCCTCGCTTCTCTTTTGGCATTAAAGGGGCACTCCGCGATTGTTGCATACATTTTCTTTTACTTATAAATGAATGACATATAGGTTTGTTGTTGTTTGAATCCCAGATTGCCCCTTTAATATAGCCCTCACATGTTCCTAAATGCTAACTTCGCTAAGCTAGGCCCCCGACCCTTAAGCCCCATCTCTGATGTACAGTAGTTGTACATCAGGCAGCCATTTCAATCAGCACATCAGAGGCCCCGGGCCTGATCTTTGACCCTGCGGCTGTCTGTGGTTGGGCCACGCTCCTCAGACAGGGCTGCTTCATTACAGGGATAATGATAATGAACGCCCGGCACAGCCCGGTGGGGTCCCCACAACAAGAGGATCATCACTCCTCTACTCCCCTACCAAGACATTCATCAGAAGGCTAATGAAGGAGTGTAACCCAAAATAACCCCAAAGGAGAGGAGTACTTAGCCACAGAGCACACCGCCAGCCTTATTAAAAGCACCTGTTAAAATGGCACCGTACTGTACCGTCTTGCAATCCCTGACCCAACTTTGCCATTTTGTGATTATTTTGGTGCTTATCCGCTGTCATCTCCTATGATAGACAAGAACTGTTGAACATCAAATAGGCAGTTACAAACCTCAATTCCGGCTTCAAATTCGAAATCGACTCATCGGTCTAGGCTCTTTGTGTAATTCCAACAAAATGTTTGGGCTACCGAATAGGAAACGCAGGCGAAAAAGAGGGAGAAGAGGGGGAAGGAACCCTGGCGAGATTAAGGAGAAGGGAAAACCGGCCACCACTTCCCTCCATTCTATTGGCCAATGTACAGTCTCTTGATAATAAGATAGATGATCTCCAATCGCGGATTTGCGAACAAGATCCCCCTCATGGCTATCCAACTCAATGAATTCTCCATTCACCGAGCAGACAGGACATTGGATTCAGGGAAATCGAGAGGGGGAGAGGTTTGCCTCTTCATCAATAACAAATGGAGGGGAGTGGGTCAGTCGAACGCTTCAAGATCCTCAGTGGCCAAATCACTAGGGGCCTGAAATGGTCCACACACATGCAAACAGTTGTGAAGGAGGTTGAAAAGATGTATCATGGGCCCTCAAATCCTCAAAAAGTTCTACAGCTGCCCCACAGACAGCATCTTGACTGGCTGCATCACTACTTGGTATGGCAACTGCACTCGATCGCATGGGGCCCGCTACATGGGGGTGGTGCCAACAGCCCAGTACATCACAGGGGCCGAGCTCCCTGCCATCCAGGACCTCTATACCAGGCAGTGTGAAAGGAAGACCTGGAAAATTGTTAAAGACTCAGCACGGCAAGCAGTACTGGACACCAACAGGCTCCTGAACAGCTTCTATCCCCAAGCCATAAGACTGCTAACAAAACGTCCACACGGACTATCTGAGTTGAGCATTGTATTTTATTCTCTATGCACATTCTACACACACACTAACTCACTCACACTGACACTCCAACACACACACACACACACACACACACACACACACACACACACACACACACACACACACACACACACACACACACACACACACACACACACACACACACACACACACACATCCATACTGACTCTATACATGCACACACACTCACATATAATCATCATACACTGAGTGTAAAAATTATTAAGAGCATCTACTCTTTCCATGAAATACACTGACCAGGTAAAAGCTATGAACCCTTATTAATGTCACTTGTTAAATCCACTTCAATCAGTGTATACAAAGGGGAGGAGACAGGTTAAAGAAAGATTTTTAAGCCTCGAGACAATTGAGACATGGATTGTGTATGTGTGCCATTCAAAGAGAGAATGGGCAAGACAAAAGATTAAAGTTCCTTTGAACGAAGTATGGTAGTACAGTAGGTGCCAGACTGCAACGCTGATGGATTTTTCATGCAGTTTCCCATGTGTATCAAGAATGGTCCTCCACCCAAAGGACATCCAGCCAACTTGAAACAACTGTGGGAAGCATTGGAGGCAACATTGGCCAGCATCACTGTGGAATGCTTTCCACACCTTGTAGTCCCTGGCCTGACGAATTGAGGCTGTTCTGAGGGCAAAAGGGGGTGCAACTCAATATTAGGAAGGTGATCTTCATGTTTTGTACACTCAGTGTATCTGCTGCTGCTACTCTGTTCATCATATTTCCTGATGCCTAGTCACCTTAACCCCACATCTAACCCTGCCACTCCAGCATCCCGGCACATTGTAAATATAGTATTGGCACTGATCCTGGAACTGACTCTGTATATAGCTACGGAACCTGGAACTGACCCTGTATATAGCTACTGACCCTGGAACTGACCCTGTATATAGCTACGGAACCTGGAACTGATCCTGTATATAGCTACTGACCCTGGAACTGACCCTGTATATAGCTACTGACCCTGTCTATAGCTACTGACCCTGGAACTGACCCTGTATATAGCTACTGATCCTAGAACTGACCCTGTATATAGCTACTGATCCTGGAACTGACCCTGTATATAGCTACTGACCCTGGAACTGACCCTGTATATAGCTACTGACCCTGGAACTGACACTGTATATAGCTACTGACCCTGTATATAGCTACTGACCCTGGAACTGACCCTGTATATAGCTACTGACCCTGGAACTGACCCTGTATATAGCTACTGACCCTGTATATAGCTACTGACCCTGGAACTGACCCTGTATATAGCTACTGATCCTAGAACTGACCCTGTATATAGCTACTGACCCTGTATATAGCTACTGACCCTGTCTATAGCTACTGACCCTGGAACTGACCCTGTATATAGCTACTGATCCTAGAACTGACCCTGTATATAGCTACTGATCCTGGAACTGACCCTGTATATAGCTACTGACCCTGGAACTGACCCTGTATATAGCTACTGACCCTGGAACTGACACTGTATATAGCTACTGACCCTGTATATAGCTACTGACCCTGGAACTGACCCTGTATATAGCTACTGACCCTGTATATAGCTACTGACCCTAGAACTGACCCTGTATATAGCTACTGATCCTAGAACTGACCCTGCATATAGCTACTGACCCTGTATATAGCTACTGATCCTAGAACTGACCTTGCATATAGCTACTGACCCTGTATATAGCTACTGACCCTGGAACTGACCCTGTATATAGCTACTGATCCTAGAACTGACCCTGTATATAGCTACTGATCCAAGAACTGACCCTGTATATAGCTACTGATCCAAGAACTGACGCTGTATATAGCTACTGACCCTGTATATAGCTACTGATCCTAGAACTGACCCTGTATATAGCTACTGATCCTGGAACTGACCTGTATATAACTACTGACCCTGGAACTGACCCTGTATATAGCTACTGATCCTGGAACTGACCCTGTATATAGCTACTGACCCTGGAACTGACCCTGTATATAGCTACGGAACCTGGAACTGATCCTGTATATAGCTACTGACCCTGGAACTGACCCTGTATATAGCTACTGACCCTGGAACTGACCCTGTATATAGCTACTGACCCTGGAACTGACCCTGTATATAGCTACTGACCCTGGAACTGACCCTGTATATATATATCTTACTCACTTTCTCGTGTTCTTCTTATTACTATTTCTTGTGTGTTTTTGTTCTCCTTGACTTTTTCATGTATTTTTTATAGTACTATAGTACTACTGCATTGTTGGGAAAGAGCAAGCGAGAAAGGCATTTTCAATGTACAGTACTAGTGCTTGTGAGAGTAAAAACTGTAAACTTGAAACCTAAGTTGCATACTGTATATAAGTGTCTTCATTTGATCAAACTTTCCCTCAGGAAAGGGATGTAAGTTATACGATAGATTGTTATAAAGAGACTTAAGAGAAATGAATTTATTTACCGCAAATTATTCCCACATGACTTTGAAGAATCATGGTGAAATAGGAGAAACATGACTAAGACAAGCACGTTCATTTCTCCTAGAATGAGGTTGAGGTATACTACCAGGACTCTTCAAACATCCATCTCTCTGAGTAATAACCATGATAAATACTAACTTTAATCTTCTATCTCATTACCAGAAGTCATCAATTATTCCGTTCTATAAACGTCTGGAAGATCCCCTGCTCGCAATATGACATGATGTAACGTTAGTCTCCCTGCCAGAGTTATCATTACTAATAAATCACTAAGCTTAATAGTAACGACAGAAAAAAAGGATTAAAAAAAGACTGGATATTGACTCCATATGTTCGGCAGACTTCTGACCCTATCAGGCGCTTCATCTAAAGTGGAGAAATCCTTTAACTAAACTAAGAATTCACAGTCTTTTAAAGTTTAAACCGCACCTTATTTCCCCACTATCCTTGTCTGTAGGCCTACTGAATCAGCTACCGACATTAGCTCTGTTTATAACCCTATAGTGCAGTTTGCGACGTCTGCCAGAAATTAACTGGGCGCTACACAAGAAGCCTTATTCAGTTGTCATATATCAACAAGTACGGTCGTGAATTACACTGACAGACTGTATATCGTCAGCTACTGAAGATGACTTCAATTTGTCCCCATAAAACTATTTAGGACTTCTTCCCGTAAGGAATTGGTTGATACATTAAAGTATTTCCCCATTCAGATGTCATGTTGTGTTATTAACAGATAAGTTAATATGAGGCAGAGGTTGCGTCCCCCAAATGGCACCCTACTCCCTACATAGTGCACTACTTTTGACCAGAGCTCTATGTGCATTGGTCAAAAGTAGTGCACGATATAGGGAATAGGTTGCCACTTTGGATTCAGCCAATGATATTAGAGAAGCTGATTCAATCTTTGTTTACACAACTACTGTGACACACATCTAACTGGAAGCATCTGTCTGTCAGCGGAATCCACCTGTTACTACCCAAATCAATATGTACAAACATTTGACTATAGGAAAGTAGTTACTGTATGTTTACATGTAACTGAAAAAATACTGAAATGTGGGTTTGATTAGTTTGAGCCCTAAGATCTAAATCCAATGAGCACCTTTGCAACAAAGTGGATATTCAAGTAAATATAGGCCTTTGCAGCACCTGCGTAAAGCTTCCTATATCAAAACCATCTCGCACACTTCTCTGTGTAAAGTCTGTATTATGAACATATCTCAATAATATACTTTTTCTTTACCAACTCCGACATTCAGTTCCAAAGTGAAGTAGCTCTGAGACCTTTTCTCCTTTTTCTCAAGGTATGTTCAGGTCCTGTAAAGTCATCTATCGGTGGCCCATAACCAAACAGACGTTTAAACTGACAGCTTCACTGAAAAACACCAGTGAAAGTCATTTTTCTGCAACAAAACTTAATTGAAACGGATAAGTTAATATGAGGCAGAGGTTGTGTCGAGGGCCCATCACCTACAGAGCAAAAGCATTGGGGTTTTCCTTCCCCAAGGCAATGTTTTAAAATCATCTCAAGAAGTGAAATGCTTGTGACAGAGCCTGTTATATTAACAGGAAGGGTTCTATACAGAATAATACTCAGGCTAACCCATGATAAGATATGGCACGAAGAGAGGGATTATGGAAGAGAGGAACGAACACTCCCTGCTTGGTTGCCTCCCTCTTTCTCGGGTAAAAAATGCTCCTGGAGTTTGGGTTGGGATGGGAGGGAGGAAGAGGAGAGGGGGTGGATGACTTAGTAACAAGACAGTATATTCTCATCTCCTCCTCTCGCTGCACCACCACAGTCATCTGGTTTTCAGCAGGGCTTTATGAGGACCAGATGGACTGAACCCTCTTCCCTTGGCATCCCTCGCTCTCTCTTTTTTACGACACCCCACAGATTTTGTCACTCTGTGGTCTCTGGCACAGCCGGTGGAATAGCATATCTCTGTTTCATCAGATAAAGAAAATGAGGCTTTGTGAATACAAGCAGCCTTTCTCTCCTTCTCTCGGCCCCTCTCTCTTTCTTTCCTTTCCATCTCTCTCTTTCATCCTCTTCTTCTTCTCTCTTTTCAGTGAGAGTGACCTTAATCATATTGCCATAGGAGAAGTGCCGTAAATTGATACCAAAATATAAAAAATATAAAAAATAAAGATGATTAAAGTGAGAATTCCTATTGAATTGATAAAGTATGATTAGAAAAAAACGGCTTTGACACAATGATAGAGTGCTAAGTATTAAAATGTTAATCTACCTAGCGTTGCCATATTCCTCTACCCATCAGAATCTGAACAGCAAAGAATTCAGGGAACAAGACCACTGCACCATAATGGAGGTAGAATCTCTAGCTAGCTGTTGAAAGAATGTGTTATTATACAAGTCTATTATAAAACCCCCACAGACACAGGGTCTTTGACCTTCCTCTCACAAAGCTAACAGTGGCTTTTATAGGATTTCTCCAGTAAGCTTTATGAGCAAATGCAACTTCATCCGCCACTATAATTTGGAGTGGGAATCTCTCCAGAAACCCTATGAATACCTCTTCTCTCCCCCCTCTCCTCCCTCTTTCCCTCCTCCCTCTTTCTCTCTCTCTTTCCCTCTCCTTCCCCTCTCTCTCTCCCTCCTCTCTCCCTCTCCCCCCCACCCCTCTCTCTTTCTCTCTCTCCCCCGCTCCCCCGCCCCCCCCCCCCCCCCCCCCTTTCCCTCTAAACCAGGCCTGCTTTCCCAACCCTCTGGCACGGGGATCAGGTCACAGAGAGCCATGGTGTGTAAAATAAACTGAGAGATATTAATAAAAATATGGCTGAGTGGGATGGGAGCTGACAGTGCCAGCGGGGGTGCAGGCGGTTGAGGGGTGCGAGTGAGGTTTTTGGGGCGTATCAATGATGTGGCGTGACCCATCCCACTTGAGCGGGTTGTGTGATGTTACTTGAGCACACAGGGTTTGGGCCAATGACGGGTCCACCGGCAGGGCTGTGAGAAGAGGACAGAATGCCTACCTCCCCAGTATCATTCACATCAACCCCCTCACAATGTAGCCCCAGTGTCCCCCCAAACCTCACTAATAACCCCTCCTCCCCCATATAATTCAGTCTTAGTCCCCACCCCATCTACAAACTAACACACAACCCACTGGGCAGCAAAGTATGTGAGCAGAGCGGAGCGGTCAGAAATCCTCCATTCATTAAAATCACAATTGAACCAACACCCATCTATTGTTGTGACTACCTGGACCTACCAGTTGGTTATGAAGTATTGGAGCCAAACCATATGTTTGAATGAAAAGTACTTTAATAAACAACATGAAAAGGTGAATGTAAGAAGCGCTCATCATTTCAAATTGTCACGTTCTGACCTTTATTTCCTTTGTTTTGTCGTTATTTAGTATGGTCAGGGCAGTCTATGTTTGTTTTTCTATGATTTTGGGATTTCTATGTTTCGGCCTAGTATGGTTCTCAATCAGAGGCAGGTGTCGTTAGTTGTCTCTGTTTGAGAATCATACTTAGGTAGCCTGGGTGTCACTGTTTGTTTGTGGGTGATTGTTTCCGTGTCTGTGTTTGTGTTTGTCGCCACACGGTACTGTTTCGGTTTGTTCACGTTGATTGTTTTTATATTCATAGTGTTCAGTTTATGTTTTTAAATAAACAACCATGGACACTTACCACGCCGCATCTTGGTCCGATCCTTGCTACACCTCCTCCTTACACAAATAGTCTACATGTCGTATTAAACAGCATATAAACACTCTAATAGGTCAGGAGCCAGACAGGGAGCCTAAGAATCAATGAAAATGAATTATTTAGGCTATATTATTTCAATTATTTTAAGGCTATAGCCTACAAAGAAATACTTTGTGAAGCATTTGCAAGTGCGACACACTAGGCTGGCAGGGACATTAAGTGCTCAGCACTTCATTATATTAAATCATTATATAATCCACAATTTGCACATACAGGCTGTGACGTACATTAAATTAATTAAATAAAATACAAATGAAAGGAAAAATGGTTTATTAGGCTTAGTCTACAGTGCCTTGGAAATCATTTTTAGAAACATGAATTTGGTCAGGGTCTGTGGCTTCAGGTTGATGCAATGGTGCCTGGAAAGCAGGCCAGAAGTGGAGAATACCCTCTCAGCGCTTGCGGAGCCAATGGGGATGCTAAATACCCTTCGGGCCACTCTTGCCAGGCTAGGTAGGGATGCATATAAAAGAATTGTAGGTAGGCCTAAAAGATTTGAGGTAAAATAACCCTATCAAATGGAAAGCTCCTTGACAGAGGTAATATTCCAGGCCCATTGGGCCAAAATCAATGATGGCCTATTGTATAAATAATAAATAAATAATAAAATGACAATGAACTAAATCTGATTTGACACACTTAGCTAGTTTCCCACCTCATTCCTTTCTGTTAGCATGTGCATGTAGTAAGTACACCGTCATGCTTTCAGGATATGTCTTTTCAGATATTTTAGTTGTGGACATTACATCACCACACTCCTTCTCTTGGTTTTGGTCCTGATCAAGTCACCTTGATTTTGCACCTGTGTGTTTTATCACTTTCTTCATGAAAAGATTTTGTGAACTCCATAACAGTAGCTAAAGCAAGGGCTATAGCAGTACACAAGTAGCCAACAGATGCATATGAGGACGGGGCGCGCCCTGAGCTGATGAAGTGAGTGCTTCTGGAGCACTACTGGAGTGAAATTGGAGGGGGCAAGAAGGCAGATGCTCCAACCTTTAGGAAACTCGCTCCACGTTCCAGTCAAATTGGGCACGCTCCACTCCTCGCCCCGCTCCAGCTCCGCTCCACTTACAGACTCTGCTGGGCACACACTGGTTGAAAGTAATGGCAAGTTTATTATTAATACAATGAATTTGGCATCGTATTCATAGAGCTAATGGTAACTACTTCTAAACTTCCAAAAATCCAATCCACCATGGACAAATTATAATGACCATTTCAACGTCTAGTTTTTCATGCGAATTTAACGTGAAATCAACCTCAAAAATTCACCATGCCCTTAGATTTAGGTAAAAAAATTACATTCCAATCAGTTGATAACTTTTTGCAAATCCATTCAGTTTTCCACGTCGATTCAACATAATCAAATTATTACTATTATTTTTTAATTGCATGGAGACAATGTTTATTCAACCAGATTTTGCCCAGTGGGGATGGTGTCCTTTGGGAAAATCAGATGTCAATGTAGCCTACATAAACTCAACCTCACATACTGTACAGACTGCGAAAGAAAAGTTTGAGGAGTTCCTTTCAACTCTTGAATGTTATTTAGGTAGTCTACACAAATGAATATGGAAGCTGATAGATGTCTAAATGTGTTGACATGATAGCTCAACTGAATCAAACACAGCTTGTTTAAAAAAAAAAAAGCTAAACATAAAGTAGAGGTACTGTAGGCATCTGAATGGTAGACTCCTTCTCAATGAAGTGCATTACCCCTCGTACAGCAGTAGGAGTCACTGTTCAGGCAGAAATCGTTGGACTATGGCTTGACATTTTATTTCAATATACCACCATATTTAGGCTGATGGCATGACGTTGAAACAATGACGATGATTCAAACACACCATTTCACTCTCTGAAAGATGAAATTGAACATAATTTCAACCACCGAATACAGTGCATTCGGAAAGTATTCAGACCCCTTGACTTTTTCCACATTTTGTTACGTTACAGCCTTATTCTAAAATGGATTAAATAATTTTTGCTTGATCAATCTACACATAATACCCCATAAAAACAGGTTTTTAGAAATGTTGCCCAAGGAGAGCCCTGGCAGAGCCCTAACAGAGCCCTGGAAGAGCCCAAACAGAGCCATTGCAGGGCCCTAGCAGAGCCCTAACAGAGCCCGGGTAGAGCCCTGGCAGAGCCCTAACAGAGCCCTGGCAGAGCCCTAACAAAGCCCTAGCAGAGCCCTAACAGAAACCTAGCAGAGCCCTGGCAGAGCCCTAGCAGAGCCCTAACAGAACCCTAGCAGAGCCCTAACAGAGCCACAACAGAGCCCTTGCAGAGCCCTAACAGAGCCCTGGCAGAGCCCTAGCAGAGCCCTAACAGAAACCTAGCAGAGCCCTAGCAGAACCCTAACAGAGCCACAACAGAGCCCTTGCAAAGCCCTAACAGAGCCCTGGCAGAGCCCTAGCAGAGCCATAACAGAGCCCTGGCAGGGCCCTAACAGAGCCCTAGCAGAGCCATAACAGAGCCCTGGCAGGGCCCTAACAGAGCCCTGGCAGAGCCCTAGCAGAGCCATAACAGAGCCCTAGCAGAGCCCTAACAGAGCCCTGGCAGAGCCCTAGCAGAGCCATAACAGAGCCCTGGCAGAGCCCTAACAGAGCCCTAACATACCTAAGCGTGTGTGATTGAAGAGAGGCCGACAGAGGATGAGTGTATGCGAGAGAGAAGAGAGAGAAGAGAGAGAAAAGAAAGGGGGCCTGTGGTTTTGGGGGTTAAACGGCTGAACATGCTCGCACATTAAGATCCATCTGATCCACGGATAACTAGAAAGGAGCACCTCTGTTTGTAATAGATCCTGGAGCGAAAAACAATCTCTCTTCTCCCCTGATCACTTCTGCCTCCTTTCATCCCTCTCCAGCTAGAAAAGCGAGGGAGGCCCATGCCAAGCGATTGGAGATTGACTCCTTTCCGTATTTTATTTATTTATTTCTCTCATGAAAGGGCATGGCACAGCCGCCCCTGGACACACTCATACTGACTGACACAAGAAAGCCTGGGAGGTGCCTGGGAGGTGCCTGGGAGGTGCCATTTAGGTTTTCATTTCTGTCCCCCCCCCCCCCCCTATCATTTCATCCACCACACATCTTCCCAGCAGCACCACTCAGTCACCCAAATAGACCCCTCTCATGGGAGAAGCGGTGTGTGGTGTGTGTGTGTGCGTGCCTTTGTGCATGTGAGTGTATGTGTGTGGTGTGTGTGCGTGTGTGCATGTGAGTGTGTATCAGATAATTACTGTATCATCAGTTCTTATCTATATGACATTCAGGGTGAGGAACCAATTGTTAAGTTGTAAAAGGTTGAACTGTAATGACATTAACTTTATGTATGGTTGGACATTTCTATGCTTCTCACACAGCTTCCAATGCCAAATGTCTCCTGTTTTATCACAGTGACAATATACACACATCATTATGTTATAGTAACCCAGCTTCCAGACTACAATATGGACATCATTATGTTATAGTAACCCAGCTTCCAGACTACAATATGGGCATCATTATGTTATAGTAACCCAGGTTCCAGACTACAATATGGACATCATTATGTTATAGTAACCCAGGTTCCAGACTACAATATGGGCATCATTATGTTATAGTAACCCAGCTTCCAGACTACAATATGGACAGAAACCACTTGTAAAGACAAACTGACAGTAATCCTTGTAGCTGTAACTGTAATATCTACACCAGACTACATACTGTAACACTGTAATATCTACACCAGACTACATACTGTAACACTGTAATATCTACACCAGACTACATGCTGTAACACTGTAATATCTACACCAGACTGACTACATACTGTAACACTGTAATATCTACACCAGACTACATGCTGTAACACTGTAATATCTACACCAGACTACATACTGTAACACTGTAATATCTACACCAGACTACATACTGTAACACTGTAATATCTACACCAGACTGACTACATACTGTAACACTGTAATATCTACACCAGACTACATACTGTAACACTGTAATATCTACACCAGACTGACTACATACTGTAACACTGTAATATCTACACCAGACTACATACTGTAACACTGTAATATCTACACCAGACTGACTACATACTGTAACACTGTAATATCTACACCAGACTACATACTGTAACACTGTAATATCTACACCAGACTACATACTGTAACACTGTAATATCTACACCAGACTGACTACATACTGTAACACTGTAATATCTACACCAGACTACATACTGTAACACTGTAATATCTACACCAGACTACATACTGTAACACTGTAATATCTACACCAGACTGACTACATACTGTAACACTGTAATATCTACACCAGACTACATACTGTAACACTGTAATATCTACACCAGACTACATGCTGTAACACTGTAATATCTACACCAGACTAAATACTGTAACACTGTAATATCTACACCAGACTACATACTGTAACACTGTAATATCTACACCAGACTACATACTGTAACACTGTAATATCTACACCAGACTACATACTGTAACACTGTAATATCTACACCAGACTACATGATGTAACACTGTAATATCTACACCAGACTACATGCTGTAACACTGTAATATCTACACCAGACTACATATTGTAACACTGTAATATCTACACCAGACTGACTACATACTGTAACACTGTAATATCTACACCAGACTACATACTGTAACACTGTAATATCTACACCAGACTACATACTGTAACACTGTAATATCTACACTAGACTACATACTGTAACACTGTAATATCTACACCAGACTACATGCTGTAACACTGTAATATCTACACCAGACGACATACTGTAACACTGTAATATCTACACCAGACTACATACTGTAACACTGTAATATCTACACCAGACTACATACTGTAACACTGTAATATCTACACCAGACTACATACTGTAACACTGTAATATCTACACCAGACTACATACTGTAACACTGTAATATCTACACCAGACTACATACTGTAACACTGTAATATCTACACCAGACTACATACCGTAACACTGTAATATCTACACCAGACTACATACTGTAACACTGTAATATCTACACCAGACGACATACTGTAACACTGTAATATCTACACCAGACTACATACTGTAACACTGTAATATCTACACCAGACTACATACTGTAACACTGTAATATCTACACCAGACTACATACTGTAACACTGTAATATCTACACCAGACTACATGCACTTCAGAACATACATTAATAATAGTAGCCAAATAAAGCTGGTGGATAATGGTGTTGTTTAAAATCTATTATTGCATCTATTATCTATTCAAATCAATTAAGGCCTCTACTAAATTGCATATATTGGTCTGCAGTGTGGGAGTGGGTGGCTGTACATGTGTGTATGGCTTTGCATGAGTGTGTGTGTGTGTGTGTTTGTGTGACTCTGTGTGTGAGCCTGTGACTCTGTGTGTATGTCTATAACTCAGTGTATGTGTGTGTGACTATTTCAATGTACTCTTTGTATATAAGTTTATACTGTGCGTGTATGTGTGTTTATGAGGTAGACTCTGGGCGTAGGAAACAGAGTCAAGCAGCACATGTGATTGGAAGATCCACGTGGGTGGGCTAACACATGTGGCCTCCTGAATTAGGAAGTGGTAGGCCACATCTTTTTATTACGCAGAAGTTTTTATAATCTCTCTCTCTCTCTCTCTCTCTCGCTCTCTTTCACTCTCTCTCTCTCTCTCTCTCTCTCTCTCTCTCTCTCTCTCTCTCGTGGAGAGTCCCTCTAAATCTCCTCCCCAGCCCTCAGTTGCCTCCCAGGGTCCCCATCACTCCCTCACAAACACGGACACACAAGGACACACACAGACACACACAGACACACACGGATTTGCACGTGAATACACACACATACGTGCAAACATACACACACGTTTGTTTTACCATCCTTGAGGGGACCAAACAATCGATTCCTATTTAAAATCCCTTTTTCCATAACCCCAACCCCTAACCCCAACTCCTAACCCTAATCTTAACCTTAAACCTTATTGTAATCCTAAACCAAACCCCTAAACTTAAAAAAGCCTTTTTCCTTGATGGGAGCGGTGAAATGTCCCCACTTGTCAGACTTGTTCTTGTTTTACTATCCTTGTGAGGACTTCTGGTTACCACATGGATTGTAAAACCAAAAGCACACACACAACGTCACAACCAACCAGAGGCATTTTCTCTGCGAGCGAGCAGAACATGTTCCGTAATATCATGTTCTGCCCAAGTAGGCCAAACCCCAGGAACCCCTGAGGAACTCACTGCTTTAATTAAATATCACTTTACTCCTCATTTTTCATCTCTGGTGTCATCATTGTTGAAGCGGTGGAGTGATGCGTTCCATAGACATTACCTACTAGTCTAAGGTAGCATCCCAAATTGCACCCTATCATTCCCTACATACTGCACTACTTTTGACCAGATCCCTATGGGCCCTGGTCAAAGTAGTGCACTATTTAATGAAAAGGGTGCCTTTTGGGATGCAGCCTTAGAATATTGTATCTCTACCCACATCCACTTGTATCAGGCTGCCAATTAAAACATTAATCAACTGTAGGGAAATAGAGTCACTTTTTTTGTTAAAAGAACATATGCTATGAATGTTTTTTTATTTTGGCTCTGTTGAGACAGTGCCCGACACACAATAATAAATCAGGGAGCTGTTGGTAAATTAAAGTACTGTAATATAGACATATAAGTCACATAAATGCAATATCGGTATAACACATTGGGAACAGTTAAATGTTATATAGATCAAAAACCGTATTTATAAAGCATCCCAGAGAAGGAGCGCTGATCTAGGATCAGGTCCCCTCTCTTCATTGAATTATGATCTAAAAGGCTAAACTGATTGTAGATCAGCACTCTGAGATACTTTGTAAATACGGTCCAACTGATCTGATAGAGGTGTACCTGGGACTGATTTTACCTGGCAGTGGAAGACATACTCAGGTGTGTTCTTGTTAAACTTCATGTTCCAGACCAGAGCTACACCGTCAGGCTCGTGAGGAGCATCCTCGTTGTTGTTGTAGGACGCCACCAACAGCTCTGGATACTGGGGAGGAAGAGGAGGGGGAGGTGAGAGGACAAGATCAAATAAAATGGAGAGATCGAGAAGAGGAAGGAAAGAAAGAGGAAACAGGAATGAGAGGGAAAATTGAAGGATAAAAGAGGATCAGGGGAGGAGGAAGAGGATGGAGAGGAGGGAGAGGAGGATGAGGAGGATGGAGAGTACAGTGATGACACATACACTCACAAACATGCACTCCTTCCCTCCCAAAACACACACACACACACAACAGTGTGGGTAAAGTTGCACCCAGTTTTGCTTTCCCCCCACTAATTGTTAAGGTTAGCATTGCGGGAGGGGAAGCTGGTCCTAGATCTGTACCTAAGGGGAATCTTCACCCTGGTCCTTACCTGAGGGGACCAGTCCAGACAGGTAATGACTCGATGTTTGGACCAGTGCTCGTCATAGAATAGCCTACTGAGGGCCAGACTGGATCCGCCTTGTAAGTCCCTGTGGCCAATAGAAACAGGGGTCAGAGATCACTGGGTGATGTCATTGTATGTGAGGTCAAATGGGGGTTCTGAGAGGACGATGACATCATGAGGAGGGAATGTGTTTGAAGAACAAAGAGGTCAAGTCCTGATTGACACCAAAGGCATTACTCCATGAGGCCATTATCAGCTCCATACACATGATTACACAAACCATGGTCCCTCTACAGACATCACAACAGACACACACACACACACACACACACACACACACACAAATTCCAATTTCGCACCCCTCCTTGTCATCCAGGTCTCGTCCACTGTAGTCAAAGAATATGTCTGAGTCCTGGGCCAGGGCTCTCTCCATCACTCTGATGCTGCAGTCAAAGAAACTGAGGAACTCCTCTGATTTGAGGATCTGCTGCTTCTCTTCCTCTGTCAGCTCCCTGCAGGGGTAGCCTGAAACACATACATGCACGCAGGCACAGGCACGCAGGCACAGGCACGTACGAACGCAGGCACACACACACACACACGGATGCATGCGCACAAACACGCACAAGCACACACACACACACACACACACACACACACACACACACACACACACACAGGGATAAGTCAAAATAGGTAAACAACAATGTGCAGGGATTCACCACCCAGACACAGCTCTATGGGGTGGCCTGAGACACACCACCCAGACACAGCTCTCTGGGGTGGCCTGAGACACACCACCCAGACACAGCTCTCTGGGGTGCCCTGAGACACACCACACAGACACAGCTCTATGGGGTGGCCTGAGACACAAACAAACATCCACATCCACACACACGTAGAAATACAAATATAGACGCGTCATTTTAAACACCCACCCATTCCCAAACTACTACCCTGCACTGGCACTAAATACAGACAGTGTATACCCAAATAAACATGATTCAAACTCCACACACACTAAGACAACAGTCTGGATGCACATATATTCTGTTTATAAGTTTACTGCACCATACAGCAATAACAATAGTTCTATCTAGATCTCATCCAGGACAGAGTAAAGCATCGGATACAATAAACCTCCTCATGCATCATTGTCTGCAAAGTAGCATACGACCAGCTGCAAAGTAGTACATGACCAGCTGCAAAGTGATACATGACTAGCTGCAAAGTAGTACATGACCAGCTGCAAAGTAGTACATGACCAGCTGCAAAGTGATACATGACTAGCTGCAAAGTAGTACATGACCAGCTGCAAAGTAGTACATGACCAGCTGCAAAGTGATACATGACTAGCTGCAAAGTAGTACATGACCAGCTGTTAAGTAGTACATGACCAGCTGCAAAGTAGTACATGACCAGCTGTGAAGTAGTACACGACCAGCTGCAAAGTAGTACATGACCAGCTGCAAAGTAGTACATGACCAGCTGCAAAGTAGTACTTGACCAGCTGTAAAGTAGTACATGACCAGCTGCAAAGTAGTACATGACCAGCTGCAAAGTAGTACTTGACCAGCTGTAAAGTAGTACATGACCAGCTGTAAAGTAGTGCATGACCAGCTGCAAAGTAGTACATGACCAGCTGTAAAGTAGTACATGACCAGCTGTAAAGTAGTACATGACCTGCTGTAAAGTAGTACAGCTGTAAAGTAGTGCATGACCAGCTGCAACGTGGTACATGACCAGCTACAAAGTGGTACACGACCAGCTGCAAATTAGTACATGACCAGCTGGAAAGTAGTGCATGACCAGCTGCAAAGTAGTACACGACCAGCTGTAAAGTGGTACATGACCAGCTGCAAAGTAGTACATGACCAGCTGTAAAGTGGTACATGACCAGCTGCAAAGTAGTACATGACCAGCTGCAAATTAGTACATGACCAGCTGGAAAGTAGTACACGACCAGCTGTAAAGTGGTACATGACCAGCTGCAAAGTAGTACATGACCAGCTGCAAATTAGTACATGACCAG